>NC_092865.1:42647932-42685288 GCF_032062135.1 Pyxicephalus adspersus | reverse complement strand
CACCTCTTGTCTATGTATTTATTTATATTGTAGCTTATTTTCATAACAACCAGTCACTGTTTACTGGAGTTGGCTATTCATTATTTTGGGTCATCGTATACCATTTCTTAAGGGAATTAATCAACCAGTTCCCATATCTATTTACTATGAATTTTTCACGAGACGAGGGTCCATGCAGCACACAACATATATGCCAAACAGCCTGATCTTGCACAAATGCCTCTTTTCTTTTTGAGACACATGCAATTTATACTGCACATAGTGGGGCTGATTTATTAAAGACTATAGACTATCAGGGAAAAACCTGTTTGATCCTGCAAACCTGAAATGGATCTGATCCAGGATTAAAAACATTTGCCAAATTAACAGCAAATTATTTTCAGGAAATCTATTCAAGTTTTGCTGGACCACGCAGTTTGTGGGACTACAAGTGTCAGCACAGAACATTCAAGCACTGCCTAAATAAAAGTTAGTACTTATCTTTAGTGGATGCGTACAATGGTTTAAATGTTTGTACACCCCTTGTAATAACTGAACAAATGAGTACTGCATCCCCAAATACAACATATAGGAATAAAGAAATAATGTACATGATATTTCATAAAAATCAAACGGACCAAGTTGCCATAGAGGCCACTAGACAAGTTGCTGCTACCACCAACACTTAAACATTATTCTATATATAAGTTAAACATATGTGTCTCTAGCCCCTTGCTGCGCTTTACAAAGTCCATAGTTATATCACTAACCGTCCCTCAAAAACTAAAATATTACTGTGGGTTTGACTACCGGTATTTACTGTAAAATAGTAGAAACAAGCCAAAGTATCAAAATTTCTTTCTTAGCAACTAGTAAAAATAATAATGCCCACTTAATCAAATATGTATGATCGTTGAGTGATTGGGGGTTACTTGTATGCAGAAATCCTACCAATGGGCAAGCCTCCCTCTGAGTCTTTGTCACTTCATACATATATCGAAACATTTCTCTCCAAATGTCTTGCATCCTAGGACACAACCATAGCAAATGATTGAGATCTGGACGAGAAATGAAACACTTTAGATATATTGTAATCCACATTTCCAGGAATTGTAATCCAGGAATTCCGCAAATACACATTAAACTCCCTATACGACTGGTGTAACACCGCAAATACACATTAAACTCCCTATACGACTGGTGTAACACAAAAATGGACTTCTCTTCACCTTTCGCTCACTACTGTTTTAAAAGTACGATGCCACCCATTTTATATGAGTTTCCATGTATCTTCCATTGATTTATTTATTACCTGTGACCATCTACCCAATAGTTTCTTCTTAGGTATTAGAGAGAATAGAGAGAATTCTAAAAACTGTAGATTCTCTACCCTGTGGAAACGCTGGAGAGGAGACTACCGGCTTTCTCTGTGAAAGGGAACCTACACATCCTGCCAATTTATTTATTTCCCTCTTTTATAATTGTGTCCCTCAACATCACAGTTTGTTTGATCTCTGCTGGTAAACATTTAAATGGTTAGTGGAATAAACCTTCTAATGACCATGGATAAGCCATTTGTTACTCTATATCTAAAGAAAAAGGATGTATTTTGGACCCAGTCTCGTATATGATGGAACAAACTTCCTAAGTTATACAGACATATATCAGGTAGTTTTGTTTGTAAGTATTGTTTTGGTAGTTTCAATTTGGACATTGATCTATGCACCCTCCAAATAAACTCCCTAAACGATAAATATCCACATGTTTAAGGAACAAAGGCAGTGTTTGCATAAAGTATACTAACTACACAAAACTCATCCTTTTAATAACATGACAATGTCCAATAATAGATAAAAGTCCCACCAGTTTTTCAACTCCTCTAATATTCTATTTTTTTAAGGGTGTATAGTTTGATCTATATTACCCAAATCCCAGGTAATTTTTTATACCCAATAAGTAATAAAATAATACTTAACCATGAATCCATATTGGTCAGCCCATTGTCTATCTTCCTTGGATATTCGTCTGGATATAAACATTAACTTGTATCCATATTTATTGTCAACCCTTGAAAATGATCCATACCACCATAAATGGTTCACAAGGTCTGATAATTGTTGGCGTGGGTCTAATAATACCAACATGATATCATCAGCAAATAATGTTGTTTTTTTATATGTACTTTACCTATGACTAAACCTTCAAAAAAATTGGATTACTCCAAAGAATGGTTCTATTGACAAATTAAATCATAAAGGCGAGAGTGGGCACCCCTGTCTGGTGCCCTTCCCTAGACAGAAAGGGTTTGAAGGTGCAACATAGGTGGGACAAAATTCATGACTTTGGTGACTTGTACATACTTCCCAAATAGTTCAAAAATAGACCTGAAAACTTCATCCTGTATAGCGCTTCCCACAACTAACTCCAACTAATGATGTCAAAGGCCTTCTTCGCATCAAAGGCCAACAAGGCCAAGGATGACGGAGAAGGCCAACAAGATATTATATACTGTATTAACAACATTATCTTGAGTACACTGGTTGCAGCTGAACTGCCCATAGTAAAACCCACTTGAGCTGAAGAAATCAATTTGGGCATAATTCTTGTCAACCTATTCACCAAGATTTTTAATAAAAATGTAATATGGTGATTCAACAATGAAATAGGTCATTATGAGCCTGGCAGTAATAGTCGAATAAATGCCTTCATGCTGCAGCCAATGGTCACAGGTTTGTTTAGCCTGCATCCAAAAAGAACAATTTTCCTCTGATGGTAAATATTTAAAATTTAAATATGCCCGACACACTTTCAAATTTGCCTCCCTTTAATTACCAATAGTCTCAGTCTTTCTGGAAGTTGCATATGCTAAGATGCCAGGACTGCCTCAAACTCTTTATGTTGTACATTTGTGGTTGAATATACTAGCCACCACTGTCTAAGATGTATTTTAAATGTTTCATCTGCTGCTAGACCTGAGGGGAAGCTCCATATTTTTGGACCAAACTCATCAGTTATATTAAAAACCATCAGAGAATGGTCAAAAATAACTATTTTCTCTATTGTTGAGATACTTCTAGAAATCATACCCTCTGACACTACAGACATGTCTAATCTTGACATTGTATGATGACTTGGAGAATAATATGTAAAATCTCTTTCCAGAGGATTTTGTAGTCTCTTTGAATCTATAAGACCACTACTTCATAAATAGCATTGTATGACAACATTATTTGGCACTCCAGATACTAGTGACTTATGCATAATAGATTCTTTATCTTCATGCGGGCTTGCTACACCATCCCAATCTCCACCTATAATTATACCATTGGTAGGGAAAGATTAATATCTTTGCAAATAAAAATCCTTCTAAAACAATTTATTTTACATATTAGGCCCATATATACTATAGATTATCAATTCTTTAACCCCTATGCATATACGCACATTTGCCCATCTTCCTTCCCCATCATTTTCTTCATATGCAACCAATGATCCAACTAATTGTGATGGACTAAAATCAGTTTACATGCCTTATGATTCACTGATGGTGCTCCTATAAACTCCCTGACTCAGGATTCGGAGCAGATAAAGTTCTGACTCTTTAAGATGCATCTCCTGTATTAACGCTATGTCTGCATGTAGCACCTGAGATCTTTTTTGAGGTGTACATAAACTCTTTACATTACATGTTACAAATTCTCATAAAAAACATCTTTAATATCACAATCATTAATTATCATCCAAAAGGAAGAAAGAGGGGATCTGGACTTCCCACCAAAATTCCGTCCCCCTCCAAGTATGTAACTACTTCTAATTCCCCCAATACACATCAAATCTTCTATCCAATTTCTGTTCTGTGTTTCTTGAGGACAATATTGTCTCCCAGTCCAAGTCCTCTTATAATTTAACTTTCTAACTTTTTGCCCAAAATCCCCCTCCTCCTGCAGGATGGCAGGAGCCGCTGCCTCTCCAGCCTGCAGCAAGGAAGACCTGCTGACGGCCACCCCTTTCCTTCCATAATCTTGTTAGGTCTCCTGGCTGACGTTATCCTATGCAGCACAGCTTGCTCCTCTGGTCCTGCCTGTTCACCACCACTGGCCCGCTCCCTTCTTGCACCTCCCGCCACAGCAGAACCTAGGCCAAAGCGCACTCTGACCAGAACACTGCACAGCCTAGCTCTCCCACAGGGGGCTCACCTACCAGATTCTGCAACACAGCAGGGCTAGAGGGAGGAGAGAGGGACCCCTGCTCCAGCACCTGCGGGCTCCTCCTGCGAAGGGGGTTCCTCCAGGGCTCCAGCCCTGCCATGGCAGATGACCACCTGGAAGGAGTCTGGAGGGTCCCCTAAAGGATTCCCAATGTGGTGCTGAGCCTGAGGGAAAGCCTCTCACTTCTGCTGCAGTCACGGCTCACCCCGCACCATAACCTCGGTGCACAGTCCATCCACCAGCTGAGACCCAAGACATGGTGAGTGTTCCAACTATTTACTTCTTCCGAAAATACTGCTCCTGCCTGTCTCACCCTCTTTTAACCCTTTCCTTTCTCCTCCCACGGTTTCCTTCTAACCAATCCCTACAAACCTCACTTTAGCCAACTGACCTTAAACCTCCTCCCAATTACCCTATCATTCCCTCACTTCCCCCTAGCACCTGGTCATGTCGCATTCCGCCTACACCTTCCTCTCTTGCTCCAGGCCTCACTATATATGTATTTATTATTACATGTTTTTGTATTGTATTGTATTGTACTTGCTTAATCCAATAACACCAATACAGAACAAACAATACAATGCCAACAGCAACTCTACTAATAACATGCACAATTGCATCTGTTGACATACAAAAATAGCAGTCTGACCTTGTGTAATTCATAACCAGTTCACTCACACTCAAGCCCACCCAGGAGCACCAACTTTAACAAGGTGGAAATATTTGTGGGACTACAAGTGTCAGGAAGGATTAAAGAATGACACAAAACACTCAGGCACTGCTTAAATGAAAGTTAGCACTTATCTTTTTGGATGGATAGAATGGTCCAAAACAAAAACAATTTCAACAGCAAGATCACATAACTCGGTTTACCCAAGGTAGTGCCCATTTTCATATGTCCAAATGCAAAGGGACCATATTCTGTGTCACACAGAATAATTTGTTATGTTTGTATGTATAAGTGAGTTACCCCCAGTTTTGCTAAAATGAAAGAGGAACAGATCGGCTTTTTCACCACAATACAAGTATTAAAAGGTGGATGATAGCAGGAATGATGAGGCTTTCTGATGCTTCCACTAGAGAGCCATCTAAGGTTTAAACTTTGTGAACATCTTGTGTCTTCCTTCCCACACTTGTAGGGGTGGGAGGGACCTGATAAGAAGAAAATTATGGCTGGTATGCCCTGATGGGTCTTGAGAAAGAAAACAGCTGGTAGTATACAAAATATAATCTCATACTTCAGTAAAATGTAACAAGTAGTATTGGTCAAAAATCAGCATATATTTGTTAACTCCAGATATCATAGCATTGTTGCTGTTTTGTACCACTGTATGCATCCAAATTAGATAAGTACTAACTTTTAATCAGCCAGTGCAGGAGTGTTTTGTGACATTCATTAGCCCTTCCTGACACTTGTAGTCCCATAAATACTTCTCCTCTCCTATGGTTTATTTGATTATCTAGATCCAGTTAATTAGAAAAAATAGTATGTGTTAGCCAGTAAGAGTAGTGATAATGTACTTAATTTGTGTTGTCAATCTGCTTTTCATTACATTGCTACTCTAGATTTTTCGTATTTCAAAGCTAATATGGGCTTTTTTGTAATACAACAGTGCTGACACAGATATGGGATCAGCAGGGATGAGGTTTGCAAAATACAGGAAAAGAATTGTTTTCAAAATGCATTACACACTGAACAATGTCATCTGATCACCTGCGCGCTAATTGCCTCTAGTTCCATAACCAGGGAAACTTTACTACTTTTAATAATGAGATTTCTGCAACTTGAGGATTATTATTATTTTTTAAGGAACTGGAATAGTGACAGCTTAATAACAGCCTTGGTATTTATGCAGCTCTTGGTATATAATTTGAGCCCTAAAAATAGATGGCTTTTATAAAGGAGATGCATATGCTTTCCAGGGATCAGCAGAAAATGTTCTGGAGTAAAACAGGACCGTTTGAAGATGAGCAAAATTCAGTCAGTTTCAGTTTTTATTTAAAGCAGTGTCCATACCTAAACATGTCTTAATCACAACTAGAAGTAAGGGTTGGATTGAATCCTGCCAAATTGGTCTGGAAATTTGACTTAATTTAGAAATTCTGAATTGGAAGTTCATATTCATAAAAAATTATTTTTATTTTTTTAAAGCTTCAATGGCCAAGATTTGGAGCGTATTAATATTTAACTCAGGCATCCAGCTAGAAGAAGTGAACAGCTGAAAATGTCCTCTGACTCCACTTGCTATTCGGCTCAGCTAATCGAGCTGGGCTCACTAATGTTATTCCTTATGCTAGCTGTATCTTTCTGTAAAACATAGAGACAGACGTGTCAATAAGATTGCCTAATTGTAGGCACGTTTGCCTGCATGCAGGTGATTGTAGTTCCTATGCAAGATCAGAATAGCTCATATTTGATTCAGAATTGACTCCAATTAAAATTGTCTGACCCTCACTAATCACAAATCAACTGAAATAAAAGCTGAAACAATTGACTTTGCAAGAGATCAGAAAGTGGCAATCGATTTAGAACTGGCAAGAATAATAAAATGCAAAGTAATTACCAAAGAGTGACAATCATTGTAATCAGGTCTGCTAAGAAACATTTACAGTTCAAAGTAAATGGCAACCGTGCTAGTTGTTTGGTTAATACATCATTATTACAAAATAATATTGAGAAATACTACAAAAATATATGTAATTTGATGTCAGGTAATCCTTAATAAATTTTGGTCCATTCGAAAGGAATATAGGTTATTCACATATTCCCTTAAAAGCAAAAAATGGTACATTTTTGCATTATAATTTATTTTACATTGTAGGCCTATAATTCTTAGGCATAATTCACCGAAATATGTCCAATATTTATTAAATGTAATATTAAACTTGAAATATAAAAACACAAAAATCTGTGTAAAAAAAAAAGCAAAAAAAAAGTGAATTGTAATATAACTGTACAGTAGCATGTAAAATATATATATATAATATAATGATATATATCTTATATCAAGATTTCCCACCTGCACTGACACATGCACCGACAGCACCAGGAAACCCCGGAGAATGTCTCTGTGGTCGCCGGGAGAAGATCGAAGAGGGAGGACGCCATGCGAGGACCTGCGATGACCTGCAGGATGCCGGGGGACGCCGACGGAGTATAATAAGTGGGTATAATAAGTGGGTTTTTAAAAAAAATTTAAGCGACCCCGAGTGTGACCCGGGATTACTGCTTTTAGCATATAAAATCCACCCCGAGTCACACTTGGGATTACCACTAGGGGGGTTAAGTAAATCATCCCCAATGTAAACTTGAGTTCACAGTGGGGTAAACGTTTTTCCTGAAAAAGGGCATTTTCTGACCCCAATATACTTACCTGCACTCCCTTGAAGCCATTTTCTTCTCTGTATATATATATCAGTTGTGTAATGAGCAGATGTAGTAGTGACATGGCAACAGTCACAAGAGGGAGGGTCATTTGCTTCTCTATAACGAGTGTGCAACCGATGATACTTTCCAGCATATAAGCAAGGAGCTGCAAGGTAGCAGGAAGCAAGGTAGTGCCAATAAAAAGTGCCGATAAAAAGTATGTGGGGTTTGGGGATTACCTTACTTTACTTTACCTTCCAAAGGCCAAGGTAACAGTGTCTCTTTAGGGAGTTGAGTGGGTCCATGAGAAACAAATGTACTCTAAAGCATAAGCTACAGATCATGAAGTCTATGAAGTTTACTACCATTGTGAACAGTACCACAACCATGTTTTAAGATAAGTAGGGTAGTATAAACATTTCTGCTGAGCATTTAATGTTGTCTGTGTAGCCATTGATTTTTTTTTTTTAAAGATTTTTACACTTTTGCCATAGGGACCTAAGAAGTGATATAACTTTTCTCCATTATATTAAAAAGTAAAAAATACAAGGCTTTACATTTTTGGAGCCTTTAGGCACAAAAGCCTGGAGGGATTAATCCAGTGACAGAAGGTAGACATGGCAATCAGGTCATGGGGACAGTAAAAGATGGCATTTATGGTTCATCAGGAGTAATCAGTCAGTTCCTGTATATTGGTCTGTCCCTGGCTGTAGATGGTCTGAAGCAGCAGGCTGTCAGAGACACAGGTATGTTTATTGTGGGAGGACGAAGGCATAGAAGGTGATTTACAGCTGCCTCTGCAGCCACTGGCACCTCTAGGGATATGCTTATTGTACCCAGTGGTAAAGACACAAAGAAAGACCTATTGCCTCATTGGTTGCAAAATTACCCTGTGTAGAGTATTTGTAATGTGGTACTGCAGTATGCTGTTGCGCTGCTTATATTAGGTTGCCTTATCTTTTTCCTTGGCAAATAATTATATGTAAAAATAGGGTATATGTGTTTAACTTCTAACTCCTGAAGTTAAGCATTGTATTATGAACTAATATTAAACTTTACCTTTAAATTAGTTACAATTTTATAAAATACTTTCAATGACTTTCAGAGTCTTATTCCATTCAGTATGCAAATCCTCCTGACCAGTAAAAGATGCAACCATCTTGACTAATTAAGATCTGGGCAATATAGGTTAGTTGTAAAATACACACAATTAATTATTAACAAGGGAAGCAAAAAAGATAGAAGAACATGTTTTCAAATGCCTCATTTAATGACTATGCATTTCTGGAATGAAAAGATAGAGAGAATTTGGATTGATTGTACCAACAGAGCAATGCACTTGTCTCCTGTACTTTGACTTTTGTCTTGGTGGTTACAGAACAGCTGTGTCTACTGAGACATTACTTGCTTTGTAAATTCTGTATATTATTATATCCCATTCTTGCTGTTCTTGGCTGCTACTCCTAACCTTTGAAAACAGTCCTAACAATTCTCTATTTAGCAAAGTTTTTAGATATCAATATCAATAAATGTTATTTAAAAAAGTTGTGTTTTAAAAATTTATATTGTTTAAATGCCCAAATAACTTCACTATAAGCTCATCACTATTAAATGCATGCATGCTTCAGTGCTGGGCCAAGGGGTGGGCACAAGGCGCTTGAGTGCTTTTAATTCACTGAATGCACCTGTACCAAGTAAGCTTCCCTACTAAACACCCCAGAAGGCCCGAAATTGGAGACATGCTGGAGACCCGCTCGAATCCAAATGATGACCACTTCCTATGGTTCGAAGTATGTCCCTACCTAAAAGTACAGACCAATATAAACACATAAGTGACTGAAAAGGCATGTCATTTAAAGCTAACCTGTCAGTTACAAGCATGAATAAATTCCTGACATGACACAATATACAGCAACAGTATAATTTTGTTCAAAAAAGCTCCACCTTATATTACTAATAAGCATTTTGTTATGCCAGTCCAGTGGCTTTGCACTTTGGAGATTATGTCAACAATTTGCTGCATGCAGGAGCCATTTTAATTTTTTCACATTTCCATTTTTAGCCACTTAGAAGACAAGAGGGTACAGCAGGTATAATCTATGTCAGACATGTATAAACACCAAGAACTGTACCAAGAACTGTACAGGCACCACAAGCTGCTTCATCTCTAAGCAAGCATCTCAATCCTGGTATTTTAAGGGGAACCACTGTGATTAGCAAATATGCACTTAGCATGACACATGAGGGTCTGAAGGTCTGTCTGTTTTTCAAATTTCCTTTATATACCATCAGGTAATATGGAAAAAATAATTCTTATTCATTTGGTGTATCTGTTCTTTACATGGACTAGTGTATTTATACATATGCATGCCTTAGTTTGTTTACTAAATCTTTTTTTGGTGGAAAAAACAACAAAAAATGAATCTGGACCACTGATGCCCTAACTACTATACAACATGCATAGGTTTGGGTATCCCTACTAAATCGTATTGTTTCACTGATTTAAACAGTCATTAAAACAATCTAACAAATTATTTAGGAAATACATTGAAAACCAACATGTTTCTGTACATTGTTATATACAAATTAAAAAAAAACACATAAAATCAAACATGTGACATAATCAAAGAATGTAATTACTTTTTCACTTTGTCAACTGTTTTTATTTTTGTAGGGTTCAAGAACTGTACTGATGTGTCTGGCTTTAATCCAAGTCTAGGGAAGACAATTCCAAAGCTTAATAAATGATTTGCTCCTTTGAACCTAAATGTTCTGCTCTCTTTCTCTGAAATTCCTTAAGCAGCTGATTAAGCTTCTGAAAGTTAAGCCAACTGACTTTTACAAAACAAAGGAAGGCTATAAGGATTTTTAAACATCATGTCATGGTTGCAGCTATTAGTCTGTAGCACGTCAATGTGACATGGTAGGTAAAGACCATAAAAATATATTGCTAACATTCTTCTTGTTCTTGGGCAACAATGCACTACTCAATAGCAGGACCAGCTGGTGCCACAAATGGGAAAAACCTGAGAAAAAAGAAAATGCATTCAACCAACACATCTACTGTAAATAGCAATAAGCTGTAATATATACAATTTTTGTTCCTGGCTTTGAAAATCCTTTGGGTCCCGCCCTCCAGCCAAACACATTCACGAGTAGATGCCCGGCCAGCATCTGCTTCCCTTGGCCTCGTGTCCCCAATGTTCACACGCCAGGGGCGCAGATGCTGGCCATGCATTGCCAGGTTACACTGATGCCCGGACAGCATCGCCAGAGGAAGACGCCGGGCATTGCTGGAGGACACCGGGGGCACCACTTGAGGATGCCGCTGGAATGTGGGAACCAGGTAGGAATTTTAAACTCCATGGCAATTCCACCCCGAGTGTGGCTTGGGATTACCGCTTTTGGTATGGAAAATCCACCTCCACCAAAACTACCGAGCCACACTCGGGAATACTGCCAGGGAGGTTAAGATTAAGAAAGTAAACAATGTTGTAGGCTAGTTTGATATGCAATACGAGACCTTATACCATTACAATATGACAAGAAGAATTTATCTGTCACAGGAAGAGTGGTCCACTGAAAGGCAACACTTGTACAGACATTACCTGTATAAAAGGGTAAAAACATTACCTGCAATAATATCCAAAAGTTCTAATGTCTGGCACACAAAACATAAATTATCCAAAACTATGTTTGGTTTCATGAAACAATAATTGAATATACTAGGCATCTTTAGAAAAAAAAGGATTATATAAGGATAAACAACATATTGCAATAAACATGGGGCTGGACTTTTTCACTGTGGAAGCTAGTATTTACAATTATTATTATTATTATTATTAATAATAATAATAATAATAATATTAAAATTAATAATAATAATAATGATAATAATAATAATAAACAGTATTTACACAACAACATGATATGCAGCCCTGTATTAAATAGGGGTAGCAAATGTCAGACAGATACAAACAATGACACAAGAGGAGGAGAGAACCCTTCCCAGAAGAGCTAGAATCTCTGTGGTGGGAGCAAGTTTGTCTGAGCCCCTAAACTTCCACAACACCCTGGCCCGTGTCCCTCTGCAGGCCTGGAAACATGCCCAGTCCTGGGGAAGACCTGGGACCTAAGTGCCCTGCTGGGGAATCTGGAGGAGATATGTGCCTCATTGACGATTTCTCCCAATCCATGCGGGAGACAGTGGAGGAAATTACCAGCCAAGTAGTGGACAGTCGTTTGATGAAAGGAGAGAAGCCTGCGATCATCACAGCAGCAAAAGAAAGCTGATCAAAGATGAATTACTACAACTTGAAAAAGTTTGTTAATCAAAGGCTCTTCTGAGTGCAGCGAGGGCAGACACATCAGCTGGAGGAAATGGAGGGAAAGTCTACTAAAGACAAGATGGTGCCAGAAGGAAGCCTATCCTTTCACCTGGAGGAAAGCATATGTCTACACTACTTTGTATCCCAAGGCAATGAACCTGGTAATGCAGATGACAACATGCCCAGCTCTAAAATGTGCTCGTAGCATGCTTTTAGCCTTGGTCTGCCTTATAGTGACACTAAGGGAGGAGTAGCTTCTCACCTCTGGGAGCTTGCTGGCACATTGCAGGGCTGGGGTGCCAGAATATAATGAAAAGAGTGTTGGGGACAGTAGTCCAACTGTCAAGAAACTTCAAGTTCTGCTGACTGAAGTGGAAACATCTGCAGTGGGACACACTAGACATGCCTAAAAAAAAGTACTAAAGTTGCTGAGCCTGTATTTAATGATGCACATGTGAGTGGAATGCCTGTTGCTAGGGGCAACGACACAGCAGCAAATACTTGATCAGCTTCTGAGATACCTGCTAATTCTTAAGCTGCAATTGTGGGGGGAATGAGAGCTGCTTAAAAATTAAAGACCTGTATGCTCTTTCAAAACGAGAAATTTAGTTCAGTTAAAATGGACAAAAGAGGGTTCTCCAAGCAGGAACTCTGGAGTTTGATTTTGAAAACTGATTTTGTTGCTTTAGACATTTTTGCGTTTATATCCTCAGTATCCAGCAAAGAATATGATTGATATTTGTTAAGCCAGAAGGTCTTGATGCTTTCTGGGGACAATTGAATCTTTTTGTAAAAAAAATTCCAGTAGGGATGGCCTGGTCCCCCCACGGTGACCACAGGCAAACTTTAATTAGCCAATTAAAATATTGCTTAGGAATGAATCCCCTCAGAGGATTTTTCATGTGGTATGAAGAGATAGTGACCCCATTAAGGAAAGTGTATGAGGAGTTTAACATCTGCACGGAGTGTGGAAGGCAAATGTTATGCAGCATGTCCCTTTCTCTGTGTTCATAGAGCAAGATCACATTGTTGTTTCTTACCAAGGGAAATCTAGGCTGTGCCACAAATGTGAAGAGAGGGGCACTTTTCAGCATAATGTGCAGTGAAAAAGTGTTCTTTATGCCAGGGGCTACGACATCTCGCAAAGCACTGTAACATCAAGCAATGCAACCTCTGTGACCGGGAAGATTATTTTTATGCCAACTGCCCAGAGGCTCTGCACAACCTGGCCCTTGAGGAGCAGAAACCTTCCCACTTGTGAATGGTTGGATTGATCTTTTGAAGTGATCTTGGAAGTGTGACAGGGGTGCCCACTGAGTCTCTGCTGGAATCCTGGTACTGCAATATCTGTGGGCCCCTGGTCCTTGGTTAGTCTTTCGCCAGACACCATACTTTGCACACAGGAGTCCTGGGGTCAATGAAGTGCAGGGGCAGTGCAACTAGCCCCCTGAGGCTGAGTGGGGGCTTGCTATAGTCGAAGCGTGCCACATTAGATTGGGGACTGGTGTCTGACGAGTGCTGTTGCTGACCCAGTGCAATGGAATTGAATGGCCACTGCCTTTATTAATGGTACCATCAATTCTCATTTTAACTGAAGATGTTGCCAATCCATAACGGCTGTATCTGGGGTTGAACTGTGTCCCAGTGTACAGTACTGTATTCCAAATGTAGCCAGATGAGGATTCACACATTTAAGTTTTCACGCCATATCGTGCCCTCTTTGATGCAATGTACTGCACCCAGCTGAGCCTCCCCTTGTAAGCCATTAGACTTTCATCAATGCCGACATCTCTTTTTGGCACATAGGTTTGCTGGAAATTTTGTAGAATCATCTGAGACAGTTCCCACATTTTCTTCAGTTTTGGTGCAAGATGGGTAGTCTCATTAAATTCTTCATTGTTTGCAAAGTGCAGGTACTTCATGATGAGGGAAAAGCGTTATTCTGGCATGACTGTGCCAAAGAATGGAGTGGCAATGATTTTGTTCTTAGACCAGTACCACTTCTGCACGAGTTTGCCCACAACTCCCTGCAGGATCACCAAGCCCAAAAACAGACAAATGTCATCCTTGGTCACAGGTTCCCACTTTCTGCTTCTTGCAAACCTCAGTTGTGGAGCACCTTGTTGTTCTCCAGTGTACCTGCATAAAACATAAAAAAGGTATTTTAGGATATGTTCTTTTATAGTGTGGTGAAGGTTGCAAGTAATAAGTTAGTAAACACAGAGCAGCATATATGTTTGCATAAAAAAAAAAAAAAATAGCAAAAAATTTCAAAAATTTCAAAAAGTTAGCAAACACAGAGCAGCATACATGTTTTTCAATACAATTTTTTAGATAACTTCATCGGTCAAATCAACTTCAGGTATGCCAAGGGGTCATTGCATTCAGCCTCAATTTTCATCCCAGGTGCACCGATAACTGGAAATCTTGGCAGTGCTACCTGGTCGGCATTAAGGTCAATGGAGCACCATGTGGGCACAGCACTCACTTCAGGTTCAGAATCGTCACTCAGTGCACTTTATCTGTCTGATGACAAATTTCCTGGGGAATCACAATCCCACTATCCCCTATTCCACAAGGGACTCCAAATCGCTATCGCTGCTTTCAAATTCCTCCAAAACAGTGCCAGCGAGATGCCTCCAGCAATCAGTCAGGAACAATCAAGGTCAAAGACATAGTGATCAAATGATACATTCAGGAAGTGATTTATAAGTCATCAAAAGATCAGATCAAGGTCAGGGCTAATAGTGGGCAAAATGTAAATCAGGGCACTGGGCAATTGTGTTTTTTACTGTAAAAAAAATTTAAATACATAGTAGTCTGCTTTTAAATTTCCCGCCCCCAGAATCCATCACTCCATCGCATCACCCGGAAGATGTCACACCTTGCCAGGTGATGTGATGGGGGTGTCCCCGCCCTGCTCACTCCCCTGAATCCACCAACGATGCTGCTTGCATCACCCAGAGGATGCGAGCGTCAATCTTCCGGGTGATGCGAGCGTCAATCTTCCGGGTGATGCGAGCAGCTATAGTAAATTCCGGGGGTGATGCCTGCGAGAAATTTACTATTGCTACTTGAATCAGCAGTTAGATGTGACGCATCATGCACAAGTCGAGTGTGACTCAGGGTTACTGCTTTTTGCAAGTAAATTCCACCCCGAGTAACACTCGAGATTGCCACTGTGGGATTAAATACCACAAAATCTCCAACACACACCTACTTACAGAACTTAGTCACTATACCTCAAGTTCCAAACAATTATCCTCCACCAGACAGCATCATTAAACAATATGCTGTCACCCCAGCCATGGCCAATTCAATAGTTGTTTGTAATCCTAGGTTTAGAATGTCTAGACCAATATGCAACAAATTTATCATATTGGTTCTATCCATTACCAAAATCCCTCCTGTCAGGTCCAGTTCTTTCAAAATGACACAAAGGTGAAGGGGGAGCCATGCCAACGGGGGAATAATTTCAGAAAAAAACAGTTTAATTCCTGCAAACTCTGATCTTAAACAATATGAATCATATTGTATGTGAAAGAACAAATCAAGGAATTATAGGCAACACTGGAAAAGACCAAATAGACTTCAAATAGTAAAATACTGGTAAGAATACTTCTTGTCCCCTTTCCAAACCACAGAACTGTGTAATGGCCAGAATCCAAACCCAAGGTTTGATTGATTGGTGTAAGAGTTCTGGCATGAGCCCAAAAAATATATGAGAGATCAATATTCCAAATAAAAAGCCAGTCGAAAAAACAAGACATCAGTCGAACACTTGATTTATAACAGTCATAACGCCAACCCCCTATCCTGCAGATTGCCAATTCACAAAGATGAAGTCTGGCTTCTGTTGTGGCTCCTATTTTAAGAGTGTGAAGTTATGCAGCTGTCCTTGATAACTAAACTCTGCACACATTTTTTTTCAAACTGCATTAAATTGATGCTTAGCGGCATGGGGTCCTTATGAATTAAAAACACTATGGTCCTACCTCTTCCCAACTGATCTTTTTTTGTATAAATAAATGGACCCTGTCTCCATGCAACACAATATTTGGGAAAAGCAGGCTCCCGGAAAAACTCTCATTAGCAGGAACTAATTCCGAAATTCTAAGGACCCCAAAGAACATGAAATAGAATTGAATCTACAACCAGGCCCACCATGCCAATGAAAAGTTTGCCCAAGATGAAAGAGCTAAAGATGATCTCATGCAAGCAGCCTCCGCCTCTAAATCAGGTCCCTAAGATGATCTGGACATGGTGTTCCCAATCCATCTGCACCTGGCACTAATTCCCTGAACCTGTGGAACTCAAAATGAGAAAGTGCATCTGTGGCAACATTATTTTTACATGGACATAAATTTCAATAATGCAAGCAGCTGGGGAGATATTGAAGACAGACAATTCAAGGCATTTAGCTCCCCCCTATTGTCCGTTTGTAAAAGGATTCTGCGAGTACAGAAATGCTCTCCCCACACAGCTCCAATGCAATAAGCACAGGGAACAATTCCAAAAGCACAATGTCAGAAAAATCCAACAAGGGTGCCAAGTGCACTGTGCACCAATGTGCCGATATGGCCGAAAATCCCAAAGATCATTCCGAAAGTATAAATCTGTGTCAAGGACAAAATCTGCTTGCCATATAGAACCCCCATTGAAGTTTTCCAAAATTTGGAACCATATAAACAAATCCTTGTGCAAGGCCACAGTTATACAAATGTGAGTGTAAGGAGACCGCAATCCCAAAATAGCTTTAAAAAAATCACTTTGAAAAACTCCTCCACATTAGTATTACTCTTGTCGCAAAAGCAGATATACACAAAAATGACTGCATACATTTTAATGTGGTCTTCTTATGCAGTAAACATTATGCCAAAGATTTCAGTTTTTCTATTTTTTCTTGGGAGAGGTGAAATTCCATCCTAATAGTATTGATAGTTATGCCAAACAATTCCATACTAGTGGTGGGAAGGACAGACTTTTCTGCAGCCAGAAGAGCTAAAAATAAATGACAAAATTGTACAAAATTCAAATAAAGTTGGTGACACTTTGAAGAGGATGCTTGCCCTAGAAAGAAAAAGTTGTCCAAATCATGTATAACATTATCTGAACCACTTTCAGACCTGCGATGGGAAAGTGGGCAGGTCCTGGCATCATGAAGTCACTCTGGGGGAAGTGTCTTACACCTTTGAGTGATACATGGCTCCCCATGCATGCGCGGTCTGGAGTCCATGAAATTAGTGGTCCGTGAGATCTAAAAGGTTGGCAACCACTGACCTAAGCCATTAAATAACATTTCTTTGTTGAAACAAGACCTTAAATGCAATTTGAGCTAAAAAAAAAAAATAAAGGAAAAAAAATAGTAACATGTTTGTGATAATAGTAATGCGACTGGATGCAGGAAATGTTAAGCAGCTCTATGAAGCCTTATGGGGTATAACGAATTCCCCTGCAAATTCAACTTATATTTGTCCAATAATTTGTCAGAATTTACATGCTCACACAGAATTTACCATTATGCACGTTTGACATCTGGGCACTAAGTGGGAGTCATTGGGGCTGCCCAGGGCTGGGGGGGGAAACAGTGTCTTCAGTTAAGCTGGATGATATGATAAACCTGGAATGGAGTTCTTCAAAGTATTTTTGTATGTGCTAGCATATGTTTTGAATCCTGGACCAGATCCATTCCAGGTTTGCTAGATCACCCAGCTTTACTGATGAAAGTGTATCTTCTCCAGCCTTGGGGAGCTTTAATAAATCAGGCCCATTGTGTTGCCCTATGTGTTCACTGTCCTAGACAAACTATGTACTGTCTAACCTGATTGACATTGATTAAGATTTTGAATTTTCCCTTAGGGAGTTGTATAAAAACACTGGGCAGATCTGTCTACATCCCTCCTTGACAGATACCCTTTATTGTGATGACAGAATACCTTGGATTGTATTCATGTTCAGTTTATGTTTGTATGAGCAGTGTTTCCTTAACATTTGTGGTACAATGGCATAGTGATCATTGGGAACAATGCATCTTATATTGCTGGCCAGTGGAAGGCTTTCACCCTTACAGTTAGCCGACAAGATCATTGGTGTCAGTGGTAACTAAAAGAGTCCATGAAAGTCACAAACTGCTCATTGCTCAAGAAACCCGTAGCAACTTCTCAAGAAACAATTACCCACAAAGGCTGATACAGCATATAATATAGTACATTTTTTAACATTTATCACACGCAAGCAACAAATAATTAGGCACTAAGGGTTCTTTAATATCCATGAGGCGTGTTAACATGCATTGAGTTTAGTGTAGCCAATTCATTTGAAAGAGCTGCATAATGAACCAGAACACATAAAAAGGTTGCATGTACCAATGGCAGCAATACTTTGCAACACAATTTGTGAGGTGTGGTATGCTACAACTCAAGTGTATTGGGAAAGGTTTAGTTAAGTGGAATTCAGAATAGAATGGCACTGCGGTACACCAGCATGCATAACATGTGTTGCTGCATGATACATTACTGTGTACTTTAATCTAAAACATTATTATGAATCTATCCTCAGAGACTATTGTACATGAAGTACATTAGTTATGGGGCTATGAAGCTGTGGATGAATATATGTAAATTTATTTACAGTAGTTGATGTATATATATGTAACATATATCTAGAATTCATGTAAATAAAAGCAAAGATGTTGAATTCCCATTTTATGGAAGGTCTTTACCTTGATGCATTGGGTGAAACACTTTATTTAGCTGTTTCAGCTATTTATTACTAAGCTGATGTCTTGTCAATTGGTTATTCATTTATCAAAGCTGTCGAACCAAGGTAAAATTCCTGTTGGTTTTAACATTTCCTTTATTCAATACACATTCAGTCTAAAGCTTCTGCATATTTTTCACATAAATCTGACCGTTTTGTCTACATTTTTAGAACTTTAGAAATAATGCTATTAATAGTAACTCAAAAAAAAAAGGTCTGGCCTTATGCCAAACAGTATACAGCTACATGGTGCATACAGTCTTAACTACTGTCTATTATAGTTTATTTTTTTTCAAACAGAGTTTTTCTCAAATGTATAAATCTTTAAACGCTCCCATACATTTATACCCCTTATAGACCAAAGTAATTTTTATTTTTTTGCTATTGGCTGTTAACTATCTTCTTATATAAGAAAACAAAGCAAATCATACATTCTTTTTAGAACAAACTGGGCTTTCTTTTGGCAAAATTGTTTTGTAAAAAGCAAGGAAATAAAAATGGAAAATGAAAATGCAACACTGAATTTACATGTGGTTACAGACTGGCTAGTTGGCAGCCACACCACCTCCCGAACCTCTGCCATCCCAAGCAGCAATCCACTAAATCGACTAGTCGAAGGGTATGTGAGTGGCTGTCATCCAGCCGGTCTGTAGCCTTATGTGAATCTAGCCTTTCTATTTTGAAAAGTGCCAGTTTTAGAAAAAGCAGTTTTATTGTAACTAAAAAATTTAAATATACTATAATTTTCCAGGTTTAAAGCAACACTACGACTGATGTTTCTGGTACAAAGTATGAAAAAGGTATTGATTAAGTGCCACAAATTGAATGAAATTATAGAAAATATATTTTTAAAAATCAAAAGAAAAAAATTCGCTAAGGACTACTTGTAAGGGCTTTGCCTGTATCTGCTCAGATAGTGAAATTGTGCAAGTATTTACAAAGTTTCAATGAATGATCGGTGCTAAAAGAAGCAATAAGTGCCCTTATTCAAGGAAGAGACATTTACAGCAGTGTATGCAGGCTTGCTAGGGTGCACTTTTTTCAATGATTCTCAATGTCCTATAATAACTTCCCTACTTAGGTAGTAATAACTTGTGTGATGTGAACATAATGTAGCTGAACCATCAAATGGTTAAATGGTTTTACAATATTTTTTACTGTAGATGGAGTCTTTGTACATGTTAAGGTCTTTTCTGGCAGGCATCAGGATATCTGATCCATAGCAGGTTCTATCCATGTTGCTTTTAGAGAGAAGAAGCTTTTCTTGGCAAACCTTATAAAAACAAACCATACTTGTTCTTCTACTTATTGTACTGTTAAGAACATTACCATTTAACATGCTAACTGAAGCCTTGTAGAGCCCAGAAATCTGCATGTTTTTTGCAATATCTCTGAGAATTGCATGATCTGACCCTGGGGTGTTAGGTCTGTGTAGTGGGGGGAAGGGGTTAGGGCTACTTCATTTAAATATACATTATTCAACTCACAGGGTTTATGTTTTAATAACATGTAATCCATAAACTCTCTTCTAGCAAGTACCCATATAGTTACCACGGTTTATCTCCCTACTCAAAATCTCTGTCCAGTTGGCAACCCTACTGTATATACACTTTACCTTAAGAGGCTGTGTATAGAGACCGGATAAGGGAGGGCAGTACAGAGCTACAGTCATTGCCAGTCTCATTTCCAACGACAATCCTCGTTCGTCAGCATCGTTGGTCACTTTTTTTAGAATGATTTTTGGCCAATGGCTCATCGCCGTTCGTTTCCAACGATAATTAGCTTTACTCTGTAACACACACAGTGATATAATACATTTGTTACATTTTTCTCGCAGTGGATAAAAGAAAAATGTAACAAATGTATCATAGTATTACTGTGCTGGAAAGTGTGTTACAGAGTAAGAGATATCATGTCATTGTAGGATAACCTGTAAAAAAAAAATGTAAATAACATTTAACATTATTAATTTTTTTTTAACACATTTTCTTACATTCTTTTTTATCCAAATTTTTACCGTCGAATCTCGTTCTTTTCAGGTCGGGTCTACTCGCATTTAAACAGTCATTTTCGGATCGAATATAAGGACAACCTGAATTCGAACACCAACACTAGTGGTCTGTACATAAAAAACAATACGATTTGAAGAATGCATATTCATACAATAGACATACATGATAAAATGTTGGTAAGTGTCGTTTATATAAAATAGTTCTAAAGTAACTTAAGAGCATCTATAAACATTGTGTCTCAGTTCACATATATCATGCAGATAATATACAGCTTATTTTTTTAGGAATCCCTTCAAACATACCACAAACTGAATTTCCAATATCTATCCCTTTCAAATCATTATGTACAACTACAAACTCTTGATAGTTTTCATTGTTTTAATTGTTTCAACAATTCCATCACTTGTAACTGTACTGTAGCTTTACCCTGTAGATCAGTGCCTTACAATATGCAAAGGTAAATTCCTTCTTTCTACATCCTTTTTCTGATTTCTGTCCCTACATTTCTGTCTGTCTGTAGGTCAGATGCTGCAAGATAATAATAAGCTTTGCTCTTTAACATTTGTCAGCTTGGCAGATAGAAAGTGTTGGTTATATGTTCAGAAAAGGTCCTCAAAAGGTCAGTTTGTATATGGAAGACAGATGATTGTACACCACTTAGCACATCTTGTCTAGGGCTCATATGATTCAGTCCTCTAGGGGAAATCCTCGCCCTTCCAACAAATCAAATAATGTTTACTATAGGAACGATTGTTTTAAATGGATTCAGAAAACAGTATTGGTTATGCACAAGGTTGCTGAGATCAATGAAACTGGAAGGACCTAATGCATTAACAAGCAATGTTTTTAGTGATCATATACGTTTAAGGTAAACTGGAATACATTGGTACTGGTCCAAAGTGGATAGCTGTTTTGACAATCGATAGTTTAATCTTCCTTTCATTTTCACAAAATAATATTGGAAAATAGAAAAAGAAGGAGACTCTACCACCTCAAACCTCTGATAAAACAGTGCAAACACTGGGAAACATTAACTTTACAAAGCTTACATTGAACATAAAAAAATAAATTAAGTACCGGTAATTTCGATATCCAGCCTAAATAAATCAGCAAGATTGATGAAGCCTGCCAAAAATGTAACAGAAACCACAAGGACAAGAAGAAATTCTACGCAGTGCACTCCTCTTTCCCAAACCAATAGCTACTGTAAAAATAGGGATCAAATCCCAAACTTTCAGTGTAAACTCTATTTACTGCCCATTTGTGGGTTACAAAAGAGTTACTCGCAATTCACCCAACCACTTAAAAAAATTAGAGACAATAAATCAGAAATAATATATACCTTAAAACACCACAATTTCCAACTGCCAGTATGACATACCTTGCATTGAGAAACCCATACATAAACTGTTTTTTGCTGCCCTAATTCTTAATTTAATCTTAAGAGGAATTTTGCACAGGATTTAGACAAAGATACTGCTAACACTTTTGAATCTTTTCAGAATCATTTCAGAAACCAATATGCTAAACTTTGATAATTGGCATACCATTATTTTGTACAGGAAAATGATCATTACCTGAAGGGCAGAGAAAAGGAGACACCAATAATGACAGCAATACAAGGGATGAAGGGATAATTCCCTTCCCTAATTGATTTTATTTATATTGCATAATAATGATCTTCACTAAGCCCTCAACCATGTAGAACCTTGACCGACATCAGGCCAGATCCACTATATTTCTTTTGAAGCACCAATTCCAAAATATGCAATGTAGCAAAATATTTTAATGAAAATGTGGCTTTTAAAAGAAGGGCTGTATAAGATGAAAAACAAATCAAAGCCATCACGGAACATAACTGTTCCAATAATGCTGTTGTAATTGTGGCCTGATTATCTAAAAGGAAAATCTGATTACAGAACCCTTGTTTTATAGGAAAAACACAGAAATAAAGAGAAGTCATGCAATTTCAGAAAATAGGAAATAACGTACAACTGCGAGAATAGGAACTTTTGGGGACCGAATATATTTGAAAACATTCTAACCAAGGATGCTATGCTGTTATAAAATTAGCTCATGTAGGCAAAGTTTTAACCAAATCCCGAAGATATGGAAGCCAAAGCACTCCCGCTGTGTCTTCTTCTGGCTTCAGATTTCTAAACTTTTAAGCAGAAAATGTGATAAAGCATCTACTATAATAATAATTTTACAATTATTTTTTTCAATAAAAGCATTTCAAAAATCAGGGACAGATTGTAAGAAAGTCAATTAAAAATACAATTATATGTTTTTAAAACAATTGCCCTACATTTCATGAAAGAGTTCTAACAAAACAATATTAGAAGTGAGCCCTACATCAATATTTTATGCTATGGGCCTGCACACCAGTGATTATGCCCATTAGCAAGAAAAGCTAAAGAACAACATCATCTGTGGGTGAACAGAAATCTTTATTTTATAAATATTCCTTTTGCCATAAGGATCTACCAATGAACCCACTCAGAAAGTAAGTACAACAGACTATAACCAGCTACTTCAGCTTATCCACTTTCTCCACAGAAAAAATTCTATTCTAAACATATCTATTGTTCTTCCCAAAAATTCCAGGCTGGTAGTAAAAGGGACTGATATTTCTTCTGCCAAAGGAACACCGATTACACAGAGCAGAAACTGTGGATTTTAAGTGCCAACCTGTCTTGCTTTGTGTGAAAAAACTAAGACTTAATCTTCTATTTTCTCTCCTACAGATGGAACCGTATTCAATGCACATTGTTAATCTTTACATAAATACATTTTTTACCCTCCCAGGATGACAAAAGACTTGTCAGACTTTCCTGCCTCACCTGTTGTTGTTTTTATATGCCTACTTTTGTTTAATGTATACTTGAAAACCTTTTAATAAAGAATGTTGTAAAAAAAAAAAAAAAGAAGAGAATGTAGAAGAGAACTGCACACAGGTCCTGTGAAGATCCTGAGCCCATTAAAACAAAATCATCCAAACAGTGTAATACTTTGTCAGAACCACAATCTAATTGCTAATCTAAAATTAGGTAGAATAATATAAAAATAAATACAAGATAATAAACAATATTTAAATAGTGGTTCTAAAATAAAATTTAAAAATCAAAGTCAAATAGACATTCATAAAACATAAAAGAATTCATTACAAGAATCTTCTATATAGTATATGTCCACATGTTCCATTATCTTCACTTATATACAGAAGTAAAGCTAAATCCAAATATAGGAATAAGCATACACTCCCAAACCCACTAATTAAAGAAAAAGAGGGTCAAACTGTGCATCAAATATAAAGAAACAAAGCACAGCCAGTCAGAAGAGATTATCTCTTCAATAAAAAAAACATTGCAAATATATCCACTACAAAGATAAACTTTACAACTAAACAACTTTACTTGTCTGATGCCTTGAAGAGTGAACTTCAAAGGATGCCTTTTTAGCCAAAGCACAGAGTGGCAGTGATAGTGATAACGTCCTCAGTAGAAATAGCAATCTCCTTCACGGAAATATAGATAACGCCAATGAAGCCATTAATATTTTAAAATGTTTTTTAATCCAGAAAAAAAGTACAATAGTGCTTAAAGATGTTCAGTAAAAAGTCACAAGAAAATATCCATTGTAATGATAGCCTTAGATACAATAATTACACTCATAAAAAACAAGCTCAAAACTTGTCTGGGGAACTCTTCTTTATTAAGTAGGTTATCCGCAAACTCATAAAATTATATGTAAAATGATTTAGGTACATTTTTAAAATTTAAGGTAAACTAAGTTTTTTATTATAAAAAATTTTGATACCAATGTTGAGTTTCATGATCCCACAGCTCAAGAAGTATTATTTGAACATAAATTGGGGAATATTTCCCATTTAAATCCATAAGTCACTGATAATAGATTTATTATGATTGTCATGAAGGCCTCTAAGCACACACCCTGCGCATACATTTTCCAGCTTGTTCAGCAACAATCTAAGCACCAGCAGGTTGAGATGGGCCATCACAGGACAAGGTTAACCAACCTGTATACCCTGTATACCTGTATAACACACACTCACAGATAGACTGCCACCACATGCTAAGACAGAATCACACACTGTTACCCTTGACAACTACAGGTATGATTCTGCTTCTTTTAGTATTGTTTTTGTCACCGATTGTCACTTCAGTCAGGGATGTCTCAGAAATCACTTTTTATAGTAGCATTCACAACCTAATAGGACTATCCAGTAACAGCAAGCTGTGGGGGGCCTGGGAGGGTGTGTTCACCTTCCAATTTTATTTTGGATTGTTTACAATTTGCTGCTCATCATTTTTTTTTTTGGTTTAGAAACACTTTTTATAAACAAGTGAAAAGCATAGCAATGGGCACTAAACTTGCCCCACAGTTATGCTAACCTATTTATAGAAAAAAAATCCAAAAATACAATATCTTTACAAAAAAAAAATATTCCCTTGTATTTTGGGATTGCTTCATAGACGATTTGCTGCTTATGTGGAAATGCCACACTTGATTTTTAATTATTTTATGGGTAAATTAAATCTAAAATTGATATTCAACCATGACAATAAAAGTATTAATTCCTGGATCTTATCATATATACAGATCAAGGTGAGATCTGCCCTACAACTTTTTTAAACCAACCAACAGAAATCGCTAAATACCTCCAGCTAGTTGCTATCATCCATCTTGGAAAAGAGCTATCCCAAAGGGTCAACTAATGAAACTTGTACCTCTTTTAAAGACTATCAAGAACTATCTTTAATCATTAGGGAAGGTTTATAACGGCTTTGAGATTGTTCATTTGGATAATAGTATCCAAGAGGTTTCCTAAATGGATAGAGGTTGGATGTTAATGGGGAAAGAAATTAAAATATGGGGAAAGAATACAAAAAATAAACAAATATATATTTAAAATAATTGCTCCATCGAACAATTTTCAATCAATTTTGTGTTAAAAACATTTAGGAAGTATTGGCATATTTTAAAGGAATGATAACACTCTGAGAAATATTTTTCCTGCCTGATATTATTTTTAAAAAGGCACCTAACCTGCACAATATGATATATATTATATATCAAATATTATTAATAACCCTTCACATTAAAATTTTTTAGCTGTTAAAAAATGTTTTATTGTAATAATTTAAGGTCATATAACAATAAATACTAGAGTGAGTTACAATAAATTAAGGGAATTTAAATATAATATTGTCATTAATAAACAGTATTTATGTAGTGCAGATATAGTTTTTACAAAATCTTATTGATTAAAAAGTCCCAATTCTATATATACATAACACACACAAGTACCTTGATCACAAGTTACTTGAAAAAAGGAATTTGTGGTAACTGTATTAAAACATATCTCATGACAATTTTATTAAAGGTAAAAAATGAAATATATACACATATTAAACCATCATTATAATAACACATATAACACTAATTACAAAAATTGTTTGAAAAAAAAAATATGAATGCCTCCAAAAGGAAGAAGTGTCACAAACTAAAAGAAGAACATAACAGGAAAATTGTACAGTGGAGAATCCCTTCCTTATCGGGAGTTTAAACTACTTCTTTTCCTCCAGAGGCAAATACTGCCCTCTTGTTCTTTGTATTAATCTTAACGTGAAAAATTGAGAAGCAAGTTCCTTATATGGACCACTTATACATTTATATAGGTGGATCATTAGTGTTGGTCGAATAGCTCACTATTCGATTCGGCAGCTATTCGCTCGAATATAGCAAAAAAATTTGGGTGGTCGAATATCGAATTTGAACACCATTAAAGTCAATGGGAGAAAAAATTCGGGTTTTTTTCAGCACTGTGTAGAGCTTCTACAGCCTCCAAACAGATGTAAAAAGATACATTGTAAAAGGATACATTGTAAAAGGATACATTATAAAAGGATGCATAACACTATTACATACCCCTGGACTTCACATGAATATCAAAGTGCACCTGTCAAATCTATTTTAGGCTAAAGCTAGGTACACACTTCCAATAATTATTGTTAGAAAATGAACGATTACGACCGATCAACTCAAACATTTTTTATATTCATAATATCTACTAGAACCCCTGTTCGGACATATTTCTGTAAGTTACAGGTCTACAATTTAAAAAACAAATTTAATGAAAAACAGTGGATCACTTTTGGTACAGAAATCTAGACCTCAGTGTAACGCTCAGGAGGTTAAATGTCTCTTCTCAAAGGTGAAAAGATTCAGTTAAGCTAATCTCACCTCATAGCTGAGTTCCTCTATTCCTTTTCTTTGCACTTTCTCCTATTCTACAATATCCGTTTTGTGAACTGGTGCCCAAAACTGTATGGCATATCCCAGATGAGGTCTGACCAATTCTTTGTACAGGGGCGGGGTCATGTCTCGATCTCTGCAGCTTTCATTTTTATATTTTAGCACCACTATTTAATCATTTTTTTAATGAGGGAGTAATTAATTCCCTTTGCGTGTGCGGCATTTATTATCAGTGCATATTTCATTGTAAGTTTCGAAGATAATGAACAACCTATAGAAACAATTTATCCAAAAATATTCATCAAAAGAAAAACTCAAAGAAGCAAAGCTGATGGGTTATTAGGCAATACATGAAAGGTAGATGTATTATCTGTCTAAAGGTAAATACACAAACTAGCTTGTGTATAGCAGTCCCCAGTATCATTTAGCGTTCCCCCAAGGTAGATTATTAACTCTCCATTAACACCTCCTCTCCCCATGGAACTCAACATTGCTGTGTGTACAGAGCTTTTTTGTTCTAGACTCGGTGGAAACAACCTTTAATGATTAAATTTCTGTGACATAAAGTACAATTGCAGACATACCATTAGCCAAAAGAGCTTCTTTTCTCAAGGACTTGATCTTAGCAAATACACTTTCAAATAATGCATAGGAAACCTAAATAAACTCCAATCCAATATCATCATTAAACAAAAAGGCTTTTGGGAATGACAAATCCTGAATAAGCTTGTTATGTTCTAGTGATGAGTGAAATGTGCTAAATGTGTTTAGAGTGTGGAAAGTGTGTTTAGAGTGTGGAAAAGAGAGTCTAAGGATCACATACACTAGAATTCATTGGATATCAGTATACATTCTTCACTATAAACTTCAAAAAATACAGAACAATATCAGGATAAAAGCTACATACTCTGTAATGTATACCTCTTTATATGGTTCTAAAACTTTACCTCTATATACATAACATACCAGTACCTCTATATAAAACCAGACGCGAAAAAAGTACTAAACTATTGTACTCGAGTAAAAATACACTTACTTTTATGACATATTACAAGTAAAATTATCTGTCTGAAAACAGTAAAAGTTAAAAAACAGCTTTTTTAAAATTTACTCCAGATAACAGCAGTAAATGGGTCTCATTTTTGTAGTGCAAAAAAGACAAAGAAATATAAATCTCCAGCTAGCCTATTTAAATTGAAGGAACGTCGTTATAAATTAAAGTTCAATAACAAAATAATGTTAACAAAAATGTAAAACATTTAGGGCTCTATTTATAAAACATGGAATCTGACATTCCCTCAAAATCTCCAGATGGAGCAGTAACAGCACTGCATGTAAACGGATCTTCAGAAAAAGATAGTAGTTTCAGAGTCAGCAAACCACCTTTAGCAAACTTGCTTGAGATCCCCAAATAATCCAAGACTATGTTTCAAAGGAGGAGGGACAGACCCTAGCTCAAGTCCCTTTACACTAATAGTGTGGTCATCGGAGTCAAAGGCTTTATTACCTTGTCATGGTTAGAAATGATTTTGTGAAGCCTTAAGTTGGCAGTGGCCAGCATCTCCTTGGTTCTGGCAAGAGAATCATTTGCTCCTTCCTTATGTAGAAACTTCAATCCATTATCAACATAGAAGTTCCTTTCAACAAATTGACGTGCATCAGATCCAAAATCTGTTTCACCATTTTTCTCAGTCCCTAAAATGCTTTTTCCAAAGACATATTTCTTGATCCTGTAGTCTTTAACTTTGTCGTTGACATCATTATTTCATAACTATCTGAAATGGAGATGTTGTCTTCATGAACAATGAATCATTTGCTCATTATTCGCCATCCCAGCAACTGGTTCTTGCCTGAAGCAGAACAAAACACCTTGAAGGTTGTTGTTAGGATTATTAAGGACAACACCTTCATATCGAGCATTTGAGTCAAAGACCACCCTGATCTGGTCTGGCTTGCAAGGCTGATACACACCAAAACACAGGAGGTACCAACATTCTTCTCCTTCCATAAGTGGTGGTCCAAGCTCGGCATGATCCCTTTTGAACACTTTTTTCATTGTCAACAAAGTGATTTTTCATATCAGGTTTTCTGTTTAGGGTGTGCTCTAAGGAAATGAACCATGCTTCTACATGCTGACTATTTGGAAATTATCTTCGTGAGGTAAGAAATGGCAGTGGTGCTACCCAGCTGGTACAGTCATGTTGATGGAACTCCTTGTCCATGGTTTTAGGAACCCTTTGTCTTCAATAGGGGCTGCCAACTCATTGTCTTCAATGGTTACATCAAACACTGTGAAACCAAAGTTATCTTCCAAGCAATTAGGGGCCTTATTATCACCTTAAATATTGGATTGTTGAAATCCTTACTGCATATTCTTTCCTTCACACTATAGTTGTTTGACATTGTTTAAAATAAGTATTGCATCTTAAAAGACGAAAACATTTTAGGCCTTCTGATTTGCATTGTGATTTGTAGACCTTGCATGTATGGCTGCAGGTGGAACAGGGTTTGTTGCAAGGGCTGGGGAAATGAGATTGGGTGACTTAGGAAAGTATGGTGGTGCAAAGATGTTGAACCCTGGAAATGGATTAGAGTTAATAACCATAATAGATTGTAGCTGTGGAGCAGTATTGTAAATAGAAGGTAAGTTACTAGTCTCATAGTAGGACAGATCAGAAGACCTCATAGCAGAGGAGGAAGGCCCTTGCAGGGGAGAGAGTGGTGGGTTTGAAGGAGGAGAAGGAAACTATATCCTTAGTAGTGGGTTTGTGCGGCACCTCAGCACCAGTAACTTGTACAATAATTGCTTTAGTGGTGCTGCTGCTTCTGAGGCCTGCATATTCATAAACCTGGATAATCTGAATTCTGCAAAGTGTAGAGAGCATGCTGTTTATTTAGTAAATATATGCTCTGTCACAGATTAGCAGCACAACTGAGCTGGTACTTGTTGTTTACCAGACATATGTGAGATCAGCAGCAGTTGGTTCTTACCTTCCTTCAGCTGCTCTGTTCTGGCTCTGGAGTTAGAGGCGTCGCCAAACCTTTCCAGCTGATTTATCTGTCCCTGCTCATCCAGTCCCCTCTCAGCCTGCCTGTTAGCCTCACTATATAAGCTGTGTTCAGACTGACACTCCTTGCCTTTGCAATAGGTGCATTTACCTGAGGTCCAGGATTTATCTAATTCTGAGTGCGGATTCCCTGGTCCTGACTGATTGTTCGCTGCCTGCCCTGACCTGGTCCTGTTCTGGTTTTTGAGATTGTCTAGTGATTTAATTCTACACTTTGGTTATATCTGCAGTCAGCTGCTGTCTGCACAGGTGTGTCTGAGGGCCGCAGCAAAGTCCATCACTCCTTGTGGGGTGCTCTGGTGAACGCCAGGTGGTTCCTTGGACTTTGCGGCTCAGCTCATACCTCTGCCAAACGTGCAGATTGCACAGAGGGTCCACTTACCCACAGTTGTGGCAGATCAGTGACATGCTCTGTCATAGACAAAGACTAGACAGCAGGCTGCAGATCTCCATGGGCATGCAGAAGCCCAAGAAGGTCCAAACCTTGTTCATTCTAAAAGGTTGGGTGGCTGTGGACAGGAAGAGGCTCTCCTCAGTCACCACCCCCCAGCTGTGCCTAACACCCTTTTCATTAAGACCCTTGCAACAAGGCAGACGAGTAGCTCTGCTGTGCATGTTTCTCAAGCGACTGCCACATGCCCTTCCTGAAAACCCAGTAGGTTGTCAAACCCAGCCAGGTCATCAGTTATGAGATTGAAGATATTTAAGCTGGAACTAATATAGGCCAAATTCTGCCTGAGGGTGTTAACTGTGACTGATTGCTGCTGTCCTGAAAAATGTCTTTAAAAAGTGGTGGTGCTACTGCTTCATTCTGCTTGTCCAACGCAAAGCTGGATCTATTTGCAGATCCATGCTCCAGCATTGATCTATGCTGTCAATGGAAAAAGATGGACATAAACTTTTATAAAAATAGTTTATGATGGCTTACCTTTCTTCTGCTGGAATGAGTTCTGGCATATGGGCCTTGTAGTGTAGATGTAAGAGAGTGGGCACCCAATAATGATCAGTGATCTATGCATAAGTCTTACAATGTTTTTGCTGAATAAATGTATGCTTAAATGGCACAGACACCCTTGGTTTGTAGCCACTCATCCATAGTGAAGTACATAAGCTAAATAGATTATCAAGGCATATACTTCATTACAAAGTCCATGGCATCTTTCTGTTGCTGACAGACTTGATATTGTAAATAAAGGGTTCCATTCCAACTTGTAGGCCTGTTTTCTGGTAGTTTGGGAAAAAAAAATTTTTTTATCCTACATCACGCGACCCAGGGGCGAGATCGGGTCACGTAGGATGAAAAAAAATTTCTCTTTGCACAAGAAGGCTCTTTCTGCGCATGCCCGAAATGGTAGTTGACTTAGGTGTCCCAGGGGGCTTTGCGCTCCCATTCATTCTCGATCGCCTAGGCGATAAAAGTGTTGTCTACCCTTTTATGTTAAGTGAAAATTCAGAGTTTAGGTACTCTTTAAAGTGTAAATTTGTAAACAGTGAACTTATTTACACATTTGGGTGACATGTTTTAAAAACGAAAGCAATTGCAGAACAGTTAGAAGAGAAAATGACGGCGCCCACAGTGGCGGCTCTGAGACAGATTCTGGGACGATGCGGGACCTGATGCAGGACACCGCCAGAGCGATCGGACTTCCCTGCGGGATTAAAGGTAAGTGTATTTTTTTTTTTTTTGCACTTTTGAGTTCAGTTTCCCTTTAAGTATACACAAACAGCTATACTTTTTGGAGAGATGGAATTCAGTGTTGACAGAAAAAACACATCAATAAATCTATCAATATCAATAAATCTAATATTCCTCGTATTCCAAAATAGGAAGCAGACTTTGAAAAAACTTAAATGTAAAGCTTGCAATTAATAGCAAACTACTACCTGTGCCACTACAGAAAGCAGTAGAAGAAATGTGCAGAATGTTCCTACACAGCACCTGAACACTGCAGCAGTGAGCTGAATAGTGGTTTAAACAATAGATAAAAGTGAGTCCTCCCGGCTGCTAGAATTCCCTGGTTCTCAAATCCACACAGCTCATCTGACCCACCCATTCCCAACATACCTTCCAGTCCCCAGAGCAGTAGAAATTGCAACCTCCCTCGCCCAGTGTTCTCTAATACCAGCAGCTTAAGTCTGTCTAGCAGAAAAGATCACATACTGAAATAGCGACCATAGCTTGCTTCTTCCTGTTATTAGGTCCAGTTGGGCCCTACACCATGCGATTCAGGTGTTTAATGGGACACTTGCCAGCCTGCCTGTATGAAACTAGTAGTGCATTGTAGTGGAAATGCCTGCCTAGCTCATTATACTGCAGCTAAAATTATATTGTATCTATCTATAATTGATAGTTCAAAGATTGTACACTCAGAATTTAACATATAGTTTGCATGTATGTATGTAGGTTATAGAAGTAAAGTATAAAAAAGTAAAATGTTAACTTGCCTTTGGGTCTTGTTTTATTTTATCCAGTTCTGACTCACATTTGTTGAGCTCTGAATAAGTATAGCCCAGGGCTGTCCAACTCCTGTCCATAAAGGCCAAAAACAAGCCAAGATTATCATATCTTCATATAGCCAGTCATTCCTCCTTGTAAATCACACCTTTATTGCTGTCTGTTAGAGCAATATGTGCAGTCCATGGACTAAAGTTTAACAGTCCTGGCCTATATGAAAATGCAAAAAAAAAAAATGAAAATGCATATTCTACAATGAAAAGCTTGGTGCCTGGTCCCTTGTTTAGACATAATTTTTCATTACCTCTTTGTATGTAAAAGCTTATCTATATTTGTGATTTATTAACATGTTTAATGATTATCTTGATTATTTCCAAACTTTAATAGCCTGGACAGGCAGCATAATGCAAGCAATGTACTGCAAATTATGGTCAGTAGAGGTCTCCCAATCCTTATATATCGGACTGCAACATCTGACAGGATAAAAATCAGAACCATTTAGTACCTTTTTGTACCGTGTAAATGAATTTAAATTTAAAAAAGTATACTGTTTGATTGGAATGTAGCTTTATTAACCTGACCTATTTCATTGAATTTTAAGTGCAGTAACCATCGTAACCTATCATACTCAGTGATTGTCAAAAAGGTAAACTGAAATCATTATTTATTGCTTTTTTTTGAATAGCTTTAACCCCATGGAAAGTTAAGTACCAACATTTAGGACAGGACTAGACACTAGTGCAGGAACAAGGCTAATTCTGTGCGGCTGAGCTATTAAACTCAATAAAAGAGCTCTGTATAAAAAGAGAAATGTAACTGCGAGTGGGGGACTCTTGTGGCTAACTCACCATAAAATGTTGTCACTATGGCACCATCACAATATATGAAAATAAATCTTGTCATACCGTGCTACCCTGTCACACATAGCTGGCCACTTACTTTCTGTATACCCTAATTTCCCAGGAACGGGGAGGTGTAGGGACCTGAAGATGTAGTAGTAAGAATACTAATACTACTACTACATGTACCTCTTAGCTGTCACATGCATTGCATTTCTCAGGAAGTATCCATTACAGAGATTTTTTGCTACAGGGATTGTGAGCAGGGAGCAATAAATGAATGGCCAGCACTGTATGATAGACTTAGTTTTGTATCTTTCATTAATAAAATGTTGCATTAATATAGTGAGCACCAAATGGTGAGTGCAGAAATTCTTGATTTATCATTTCCTTTATTTGGAGTATGTACGTTATGGTAACTAAAACATTTTAATTTTAAATAAAAACTATTCTAGTTTGAAACATACATCTTTAGTATGTGTTCGTATTGTGGCCTGCGGGTTTTATCCCAATGTCAACAGTAGCCACCAGATGAAAAAAGGTTGGGCACCACTGCTGTGGACCCATTACCCATGCTCCCATGACTGTGCTAGCCAGAGCTGGGCCATTCATGTCTACACAAGCCTCCGCCTCTATCCCATGTCCCATGCATCTCTTATGATAACGCCAGGTAGTTTCTCTTTTATCTTGCCCTATGTCTAACAGATCTGTTATGACAGAAGAAGAAATGTGCTGCTGCACCCATTTGCAAATTGCTTGCACTTCTGTGGCTCCTTAGGGTACTCTCTCATCTGCTGCCACAAACAGATCCTGTGGGCCCACAGTTATGGGTTCTATCTTAGCACATTTCCCCAGCTTCAGTTTCTCCAACCACAGACTTCATGACTGCTAACATATCTCTCCAAATATATTGATATGTACATTGCACGTCTTGCAGTATTGATTTAAATTTACCTTTATTTTCCTTTGGTTGTAATATGTCCTTGCTAAATGCTGCACATATGAGGTAGCAACTGATATGGAACCTGGCTGTCCACCTACTGCAGGGTCCTGTATGTGTGACACCCTCACAGGATACATATAATATGGGGGTCCTACTCCTTCTGTTACCCCTTTCCTGGCTCAAGCTGTAAAGGAACCACCAGCTGTATTGTTGCTGTATTTTGGCTTTCCCAGGGAAAGTAGAGATATTTACAAAATTTCTGGGTTGACCATAGGTATAATGAAGACAGAGTTAGGATTTTCTGGGAGTTGAACCCTCTGGTAGAGTTGAGGTAGTTCTTCTGTATAGGAAGGGTAGTTGTAAGTAGGAGTAGGCAATGTAGGCGAGTTTAAATAGGTGGGACCAAAGAATCAGTAGTTGTTCCCTGGTAAAAGTAATTCAAAATCCCAAAGTAATCTAAATGGATTGATAAGTACGGATAGGTAGTGTGTAAAAATAAAAAAATATGACTTTTTTATTGGAAACCAAACAAGCCTTTTTTTACTTTGCTCCTTCCTTTTGTAGAAACTTACTACTTTTATGTTTACTTACTCACTTACTATTTTTTATGTTTACAGAAAACTTAGATGAAGTAAAGGTATGCATAGCAATTCATAAATAAACACACCCTCACTGATGAAGCAATATTTATCTAAAAGCTGTTTATGAAAACTTTCATAAACAGGTTTGGCTTGTTAGGTTTGGTGTTGTTGCTGCCATGAAGATCAATACTAAGTTCTTTGAAAGGTGTGAAAAGTTTTACACCTCTGTGATATCTATTCACACTACATATTAGAACAGTAGATGGTTTGACTTGATGTAGACAGTAAAAGTACTTCTTGGTGCTGCTGTATGTCAAGTACCCAATATTTGAATACAATACTCAGAATACAGATAACCTGGCATTGTCTTTTTATGTATAATTAGATTTGTACTTTTTAAATAACAATTAATAATTTTAAATAATAAATAACAATTAATAACAAAAATTAATAATTTTTAAAGGAATTCAACTACATTTTATGCCTCTCCCCACTTTTCATGCTTCCACAACATATTCTAGTTTTGTTTTGGACTCACACTGGCTTCCTATTAATGTATTATGTCAAATTGTAGATGACAAGGAAAGCTGCACAAGGGAGAACCAAGCAGCAGTTGCGAAAAAGCTAAAATGTGTCTCAGCAGTGTCAGAAGGATATACTGTACATTGCAATGACAGATAGCCTTTCCTTACTTAGAAATCCTAGTTATCTGTTCTTGTGTTGAGCTACTCCCATCAGTGGAGAGCTGCAGACTGCTTTTAATATTGCTGAGGGTGCACAAATGGAATCTGAACAAATCAAATTCTCGGGAGACTCAAGCAAATTTGTTTAAAATATCTGCATTCTTTTTACCTATTGTATAAATGTACAAAGAGATGGAAGTTTGAAGTCAGTCAAAATCTTCTGAGGTCACTCATGATGGTGAGGGAAGAGAATGATATCCATATAATGAATGAATATATATATATAAATATATATATATATACATACATGTAAAAAAATTAAGACACCCCATTAAATATTCAGTCCTTTATGAAGAAATGTTCACATATCCAGAAAGTGACTTAATTGCAGGTAAATAACAAAAATTTAGCTTTATTTACTCATTAAACAAAAGATATCAACAAAAATGTGAATCTCTAATTGAGGACAAATTTAGGAACCCTACCCCCTAATAGCTACTGTTACCCCTTTGAAATAACTGCAGTGAGACGGTTCTTGTAGCCATTTACCAGTCTCTCACATCGGTCTGAGGACAGTTTGCCCCACTCCTCAATGCAGAATTTTGGGTCCTTGACGTAATGAAGGGTCCAGATCCACTTCAGCTTCATTTTCGTACAGATTGTCCCACATGTTCCTCAAGAACCCCCTGATACATGGTAGAATTCATGGTGGATTTTATGATAGTGAGCCAGCCAGGTCCTGCTGCAGCAAAGCATCCCCAGACCATGACACTTCTACCTCCATGCTTCACAGTTGGTATGAGGTTCTTTCCTGGAAAGCTAAATTTGGTTTACACCAAACATGTCCTCTGTTCAGGTGTCGAAATAAGTAAAATTTTGGACTTATCTGTCTAAAGAAAATTATTCCAGAAGTCTTTTTTTTTTTTCTTTTTTTTTTCCTTGTCTTTTCTACGTTCCCTGGCAAACTTCAGTCTGGCCTTGATTTTTCTCTAAGAGAGCAAAGGTTTCTTTCTTGCACAACTCCCATACAAGTTAAAGTTGTGCAGTCTCTTTCTGATTGTAGAGACATGCACTTTCTCATTAACAGTAGCAAGAGCCTGCTGTAGCTCCCATGATGACATTTTATGGTTTTTGGAGATGTCTTTTAGTATCTTAGGGTCTGCTCTTGGGGTGAATTTGCTTGGACGGCCAGACCTGGGCATGTTGGGAACCAAAGTTAAAACAAGCTGCGCCAGTGACGTTCTTGTCACCTAGGATCCTGACTACCTGGCAGCTGGTTGAAGTAAGGATTCTCCAAACTATGGTGTGCAAGGTAGGAATTTCTTTTGACCTCTTCAATTCTGTTTTTGCAAAATTTTCTTAGTTTACAGTTTTTTTTTTTCTTAAAATTGAATCCCTTTCTGTTGCTGTTAGAATCCCAATTCAGGTCTTTTAGGTGACTGTAACCTAGCTCTCCTTTGCTCGCTTATTTGTTTTTATCTGTTGATTTATCTTTCTCTGTTGATTTAGCAGTTCATACTTTAAAGTGAGTCAAATACTGTAGTCACTTACAATTTCAGAGGATAAAACCTGTAGTAATACAGTAGGCTTGTTTATTTTGTAACCCCCCTTCCTTACCCCCTAGTGCCTTTAGTCCATGCCTTACATTAGAACTAGCATGAGTAAACCTGCACCCCAATACTAAACTCTTGTGAACCACACACAATTAAAGTACATTTTTTAGCATTTCCGTATCTAGAACTTTTCCTGCTCTGTTTTTGAGTTACAGGGTTTAGAAACTGCAAAAGGCACAAGAAAAGCAAAACCTAAACTCAAATGCAGCAAGGGTCTTTTTACTCTTGTATAAGTTTCTGTT
>NC_092865.1:42633794-42646883 GCF_032062135.1 Pyxicephalus adspersus | reverse complement strand
ACGCAGGGAGGAGCCGTCCGTTTTTTTTTTTCGGCCGGCATCTTACCGGTCCCGCTGGCACCCGACGCTGGAGAGGGAGATCGACGGACGACGCTGGACGGAGGACGACGCTGGAATACGAAAACGACACTGGATGCGCACGGGGGACCAGGTAAGTATGGATGGGAAAAATCTCGGGGTTAACCATCTTTTTTTGCCTGAACGAAGGTCGGGCTTAACGGCTAGGTGGTTAATCAGATCTTTTGACGTGAATACCAAATGCAAAAAATCAGTTTTTGCAGGGCATTGACATATGCAACCTCTGCAACCTAACAATTAAATGCCAAAAAGCACTCTGGCATTGTTTTGTACTCGCACATTGGAATAAATGGAAATGTCAAACGCTGTCATTTTAATGCAAGCAGAGCTGTTCATGTAAACTTGGCCTCAGTGAGTTTTATTATGTTTCCTTTCTGTTTGCAATAGAAAAATAAACCTCATTCCCTTAGATGAAAGGTGTCTCCACTAGTGACTCCAAATATCATATTCACTGTGAAAGGGGAGAGGAAAGGAAATTCGTATTTAGTTATTTTTTCAAAAGATGTTTTAAAGATATATGACAAACATATCTGTAGATTCATTCCACCATCACAGAGCTGTCTAAATAATGAGACTGATTCCTCTAAATTAATTATACAATTTCTGCTATAATGTAGAGACCTGCAGTAATTGAGGTCAATGGAGTCTGAATTGACAGAAGCATAGCTTGTGCTCCTGATTTAATTAGCTCACACCTGACAGTTAAATTAATTGCCAAAACAGATGCTGCAGACAGGATGATGGCTCTGTTACAGTTAACCAGTGGCACATAAAAACTAAAAAAATCCTTTAAACCATTCTGTCCTAAAATTAGCTTCTATGAAATAAATAACTTGTCAGATGGACAGTCATTTTTCTTATATTAGCTGCAGCAATTACAACAAGTGATGTTTTTATTACCCTTTTTTTGTGTAACACTAGGTATTATAGTAATATTAATTCAGTGACTGGTGGTCATGGGGATCATGCTAATAACATTTTAAGAGGAGGGTAGGGCATAAAATGTGTCCAACACTGCTAACATTCAAAATAATCGATCATAAAATTATACCAATAAATGACTTTGAACATTCATGGAGTAATTTTTAAAACAAATATTTAAAAGTAAGAAAATAAAAATTACATCGGCCCAGCCCATAAATGTTTTCCAATTTTACAGGTTTCAGTACTTTTAAAGTAATTTTCAGAAGACTCTGGCCATTAACCATTGGGCTTCAATTACTAGACTCAATAAGTCCCCTCCCCACACATGTACAATGCCCTTCCTAGTCTGGGTGCTAAAAAGGTGTGATAAGACTTTCACAGGAATAACACCAGAGCTATATACCCTCTAACCATATCAAATACAGGCAATACAGTCAGTGCAAGCTGTCTTGCATAAAACACTCCCTGTTTTGCCCATATGCTATGTTTGGTATTGCAGATATTCCTGAAGAAGTATTTAGGCGTGCAGGAAATTTCATCATGCCTAAAGAGTAGTATGATTGCTTAAAATGCACCTAAACACTGCACATTTAGTACTGCTAGATCTGAACACCACCAATATTCAGCCAACAATCTGGTTTGCAGTTCAGGCTCTCCCATGATGTCTCATTACACCAATGAGTGAGTGCAGGGGGAGCAGTGGACTTTGAATTCCATGTGTGCTGCTGGCAACCAGCAGGCATTCTATCAGGTATTTGTAGAACATGGTGTGTGCCCCACCCAGACCCTATATTAGGAAAGGTGTGTGCTCCAGCCAACAGTTCAATATAACCCTTTCTTTTAGTTGGGGTTCAAATTTCTGCTATTAGAAAAATACACTGGGTGTTAGGGTGCTAATACTGCATTTTCACTGCCTTAAAAATTATGTATGTTAGGATTGGATAGGTGAGAAAGGGGATCTGTGTGTATTCAGGAGTTGTACTGTCATTTCACTGCTGCAATGCTCAGAAAGAGCAGAAAAATACTGCACATTTCTTTACTGCTGTGTATAGAGCAGGAGTGTCAAACTCTGGCCCTAAAGCTCCTTTTTTTTGGTCCCCCCAAGAATTCAGAAAATGAACTACATCTGGCCCACCCGCGTTACTACCTCACATCATCATTTTCAATACATGCAATTCATAGACATTATTCTTGTACACCCATCATGTGACACAAGGCCTAGGCAATGATCACATGGTGCCTGACTACCCTAAAGTGTGTGTAGAGGGGTTTGTTTTTGTTAGTTATAGATGAAGTAGTAAACTTCCTCAATTTTTTCAATAAATTTCAAGTTTAGTCCCAGACTTGGTCTAATTTTTAACCTCCTGGGTGGTTCATTTCTGTCCGGATTTATGTCTAAAAGCGGTACATTGCTTTTATGAAAAAGTATTTTACAGTTTAATAAATTAGTATCATGTCACAATAATAAATTAAATAAATGTAAAAAACAAAAAAAAAACATTTTTAAATTTTTTTTTTTTCAAAAAATAAATATTATTCTCATACGATTATATTTTACTGTAAAATAAATTTTCATGAAAGACAATGTACTGCTTTTACACATATAAATCCACTGTAATGCATTCAATACAGTTATTTTGTATTTAATAGATAGATTTAAAATTAAATAGATTTAAAATTTCAGCCAACCCCCTAACGGAACGTCCACACACACCAACATCACCAGGAACTCCCCAAGTGATCAGATGATGAGATGGCCAGCTGGAGGAAGCGAGAAGACGGGGATTGCTGAGAAGGACACCAGCGGATCAGGTAAGGCTTTATTTACTATTGTTTTGGCTACCCCGAGTGTGGCTCAGGGGTACCGCTTTCAGCATTTTTTTTCTACCCCAAGTCACACTCCGGGTTACCGCTCAGGGGGTAATTTCGGCCCTCTGTGTATTTGAGTTTGACACCCCTGGTATAGAGGAACTTGAGTTGAGACTTGCAGAGGTCTGTTTTAATTGAACACCTGTCAAGTTTGCCATCATGTAACTATTGTAACTTAGACTGAATCCTTTTTCAAATTCATATTTTGTACATCTGTGAACAGGAAATTACAGCTCAGTACAGTGTTGTGCTTCACTATACAATGTTTGTCACTGGTATTCCTCCTCACAAAAAAAAAAAAAAAAATCCAGGTACCAAGAGGTACCAACTTGTACCTGAAAAAAACAAAAAAAAACAAACAGAAAAATTGCTTTGATTCAAGAATAAACCTGGAACTGAAAATTCACCTGTCTTTGGTAACATTCAAATCTATAATCAATGGAAGTGCTAATAAAAAGGACTAAATAAATTCATTCATAGAGTAATTTTCAAAACGTTTATTTGAAAGGTAAAAAATAAAATCCCATGGTCTCAGCCTGTATATTTTCACTCTTTTTAAAGGGTCATCTACAATCATTATACATAGTAAATGATATTTTGTGCATAGTTGTTAGCCACCAGTTGATGGCATTGTGTCTTCATGTAAAGTGTATAAACAGCTTGTGTTGGACAGCTCTGATCTATTAAACTGGGACATGCCACTAGGTATTTAAAGTGGTATAAACCGAGATTATTTTCTAATGTGCAAACATATCAGTTTATACTTGTACATCCACTTGTTTTGCTTTTATGCAACATTTCCAGGAACAGTTTGTGCATTTGTGAACAAGGATTTTTTTTAAGTTTGGATTAATGAAAAAACCATAAATATATTACACCCATGGGGGTGCCTATGTAGTTCCAGAAACAATCTGTATATTGTGAATAGTGAATTTTATTGCAGTTTGAGGTGACATATTTGTAATTTTAAAATCAAACCAATGCATTTTAATAAACCAAATTATGTGTTTGGTTTAGCTTTTAAACAAAAAAACATGAAAGATCATTTTTACACATTGCACTTATTTTTTCAAAGTCGAGGCCAATGTGGAATCTCTGTTGACATTTTTCCTTCCCCAACATTATATTTGCTTATATTTTTTGCTTAATTTATTTTTACCTGTAGTCATTTTACAGCAATTCCATGTTTTTTTTTAACACAATATTAGGAAAACATGCTATAGTGTTAATTTTTTATGTAACTCCCTTTGGTATTGCTTACTTTTTTAGGTCAGAGGTCTGAAAAAAAACAGCAATAAAATAAAGAGCATGGTCTAGTTAAATGAGATATGTATGACGTCAGTGAACAAACACACTCAAAATGAATTCATAGGAGGCAACAAGTTCAAGACAACTCCCTACACAGAGATTATTTAAAATTAAGTATAGCAAGTATATTCATCTGACGACAGAGCAATTATATAGGAATTTAAAGGCTAAAGTGATTCATGATTAGAACAAAGGCGATACTGAAATGTACTAAAGACATATATTATCTTTATCTGAAATAGAAAATGATTCTCTCTCAGATCAGATGTTATTTCTTTTTATTTTGTGGTATATTAAAAACATTGTATCCAGTTATTAAAATGACCCTCATACATTGTTTTTACATTGCTGAAGACCTCAAATTCATTATAAGATCAACAAAAATTGTGCTTTCAGTCTTGTATACATACATAATATTGTGTGTATGTTTTTCTGAATAATAGATATATTGTACATCCTAAATACTTGCATGTAAAATATGACTGCATGATTTTTTATTGTCTACTAAAAGGTGGGACTAATCATTTATTTTCCCAGTTTTGTTGCAGATCATTGAAATTCCTGTTGTGTTTGCAGAGCCAGGGGTGGGGAGGAGGAGAGAGGTCAGAATCTCAGTTGCTACAATACATGGCATTGTTGGAGATGCCAGGACTACGCCTTAGGGTGAGGCCATATAGGTGAGTAATAAACACAAAAGGAACCAAGTTACATTTTACAGCTATCAAATGAAATGCTTTACATCACCCAAGGAGTCGTGAAACTCATGTAAAATGCATATTTTATTGGGGTCATTCAGGGTGATAATGAATTTTAACATTAAGTAAGGTTGTAAGGTATATTTATCAGAATGGTCATTATTATTATACTGCAAATTAGAAGATATTATGACAGATTAATATCAACATTCCTTGACAATAAAATGTAAATTACTTTCTATGTCATAGGAATGTACATGACATCAAAAAAATATTTTAGAACGAATTGTAGAGAACATGTTCAAGGATTTGGATTTCTATTATTTCTTCACTTCTGAATTCCTTCACTTTATACATCAAAATGACTCCTTTTAAGTGAAAAGGAGAGCCAAAATATTTATACAGTATATATACACATACAGCAACATGAGAAAGCAAGGCAAAGCATGGTGACCTCTCATGTCATGTTTTGTTCCTCATTATGATACTTTCTCTTTTTTCGAATTCTCACACATCTGCCAAGGCATGATATTTGGTGGCCCAAACTTTGACAGTTGTCAATTAAAGAGGAGGTCAGAGAAAAATCACTATTTCAATAATACTGGTCACATTTTGTTCTTTTCCCTCAATTTGATAACATGTTCTCTCACTTAAACAAATGTTTAAAAGGTTTAAACCCTTTCCTGTTAAAAAAAAAGAAAAGATGAAACTCATTTAAAACATTAATTCATCCTCAAAAGAAGAAAAATGTTGAATACTGAATGGTGTATGTAGGTCTGTCTATTAAGGGCTCCAGGGACTGTGTGACAGCTTCTATGAAAAGCTGGTATTAAGGGTCCTGGAGTCAGCCAAGGAAGAATTGGGGGATGCTTAGCCACCCAGACCATGTCTAACCCATCTGTCTGTGGATGGTACACTGAGATACGAAGCTGCTTGATCCCTAACAGATAACACAACTTCTTTATGACCTTAGACATACTTAGAACAAACTTTGCATGAACAGCTTATTCTGAATCATGTGTTTTTGAAGTTCCTTTCTCTTCAAGTTTTGGGAAACCATTGAGCTCCCAGCAATTTTCTCCCTGATTCCCTGAATGGAGCACCTCTGCTTTTAAGATCCTTGCCCACCCAGTCTATGTCTGGGTTTCACCTGGATCTTGAAAAAACAGGTGCTCTATTTAGGGAATCAGGAGCAGTTTGTTGGGAACTCAGTGGCATCGCAAAACTTGAAAAGAAAGGTGCTACAGTGGCCGTTCCCTCCTTTGGAGGAGATAACAGGACGAATGCTTGGCCCCCCCTCCTCTTTATATAGAACAAAATGGTGTTGTGTGTACAACACTCGTTCGTCCATCTGACACTGGAATCAATCACAAAAAAATGTTTCAACAGTGGTCTTACGTATGTAGTTATGTGTTAAAACCTAAGTTATATATTACCTAAGTTAATATTCAGAATGCGTATTTTGATTTAATCTTTGATCCTGTTGTAGATACAGCTTTTTTCTAACTTTCTCCTATGATTTTAAATTTTGCAAAAAAGAAAAAGCAGTGTTCTCTGTTCTCATACTTTAGTATCTGGAAGTTGTTTCAGATATGTTAGATAACAAGTACACTAAACTGTTACACTAAAAAGGTGAAATAATTCCACATATCTATATTATGATCTAAAAATAACAATTCTATGTAAATGCTGTAAGGTTAAGGTTGGATTAAATTTAATTATGTAATAAAGATTCCTATAAGGTGTTGGTGAAAATATTACTAAACATGATTGTATTGCATTGTATTATTTTGTCCTTAGGAAGCATAGGCTGATGAGGTGGCATACTGTACTGAAATAGAGGCAGCCTATAGCAATATTCATTATTTTTACATATAATTTGTAGTGTATGTCCTCTTTTTGTCTTTAGTGTGTCTAATAAAAGAAAGGAGCATTTTACAAACACCCATACACCCTTAGTAAATGTTCCTTTTTCTTAGTGGCATTTTAGTTTGCTTAGAAGAGATATATTTAAATGTTAAACAGTTCAGTGAACCATTAAAAGATTTGTTTAGCGAGAATTAAAAGATTAGTTTAAAGCACATGAACAAAAATATAATATATTGATGCAGCATACTAGTTCATGGACATGGTGGCTACATTCATTTTTTCCCAGGCTTTTTTCCTTTATTTTTTCACCCAGTGATCCTGACAATTGCACATTTTTGGCCCAAGTGTAAAAATGCCCAATCATTATATTCTATCTATGAAAGAGCACTTCAGCGGACTTCCCCTATTTATTTTATGTGGATGAAGTGGTTTTGTAGTCCACACAGATAGCTGGAAATAATGCAACTAAGAATAGAAAGTTATCAGCTCCCAAGGCTCTTAGCAGAATCAGCAAGTATTGTATGCACTTATTGAACAGATATAACAAATAGTTTTATTGGTATATTGAAAGAGACCCTATCACTACAGGTCCAAAAGTAAAATTAGTTCAGCCTGTAAAAGAAGATGATATGTATACTAATCCAGCAGGCAATGTATTGAAACATCGTCGCAGTAATGATCTCTGCCCCTATACTTATTTGGTTGGTCAAATATTTTCTCCCACCACTTTAACTTTTAAAGTGGACCGATCACCAAATGTTTACTTTACATAAAAGGGTATACAACCTCCCTGCGGCAGTAAAGACTGATTGGGAAAGCAGAGCCTCCTGGGATACCTGGCAAACTCCATGTAGATAAGATTTAAATTTGGGACCCAGCATTGCAGAGGCAAAAGAGCCATACCTTGCACAACAGTTTTTAAGCATTTGCAAGTGGCACCATTTCAAATCTATAGAAGCAGCTGCCTTTTATCATCTGGCCATTCAAGGATAATAGGTGTTATGCTGTCTATCAACAGTTAGTTTATGTTTATGTATATAGTATGAATATAGTTTATATAGTGGTAGTTCTGGGCCCACTATTGAACATTCTTGTTATTGAAATTTGTTTTTCTCTGTCTGCTTTTGATGACAATTTCCTAGAGCTTCCTAGAGGAAGTAGGCGGTGTTTATTATAGAAGACACATATGTAATCCTGCTGATGCATCCACATCTATCCCTGTTCTATTCAAGCCTATCCAAGCATCTTTAGTATGTTATTGTTGTATTTAACCATCTTGTTATAGTGAGATGTGTATTTTGTTGTATTAATGCATTTTGGTTGTAATCCACAAGATGATGTTGTTCGTTTAGGTATTTCAGGAGATGTAGGCTTTTACATATAGGTTGTTTTGGGTACCGTTTGCTGTATTCATTGCTGTATTCGCTGTATATTTAATTGATTTTGCACTGTTGTTTGTTTCTCCTAGTTTTACATTCCCTTAGTTATACACATTAACCAAACTTCTAGAACCTTTATTGTGTAGTGATTGGGAGACGGTAATTGTCTGGCAAATAATTTTGGACTAGGAGGAGGGCAGAACAAGTGTACTCGTTTGATCCAATGTTAACCATGTTTTAAAAATGGTTGTGACCTCACTTTAACATGCATAGTAATACCCAATATTTGTTAAACGATTGCCATATATGTGTGGACAAACACCCTGGCATCCTACATCTCACTATTCTTATCCCAACCCCAGTATCTATCGACCTACCCAGTAACTAGCCCTCCAAGTTTCTTCCAGAGAGCAAACATGATGGGTAGAAAAATCTGACAGAACACCAGAGGGCCAGAGAGGGTAGTGCTTTTGGCAAACAATAGGGGAAGTTCTAAATCACACTTTTTCTGCCCTCCCCCTTAGTTTATTGAGTAGTTGTATTGTGACCCCACTTCCTAATGTATCATGTTTTGTAAAGAATGTAATGACTTCTAGGGGGGTAATAGTGTAATAGATGTAGTTTAGTGTTAGTATAATTTTTCAGGCTTAGTGAGAAAAAAAGTGCTTACTAGCAACCACTAAGTGCCCAGGCATAGTAACAGGCATTAACTGCTAGGCTTTTTCAGGCAGTTGTATGTGCAATGTTATCCCCGGCCCCTTTTAGCAGGGAGCACAACCTGGCACTTTTCAGTAACCACCCGGTGGTTACTGAAGAGTTGGGTCACACTAGAGGGGCTGCCACCCACCTACAATTTCTTCCCACCCAGCTTAAAATCATTTCTGAGTTCAACACTGTTGTGGTTGCAAAGGCCTAGCAAAACATTGCATTTTGTTTTTCACTTTTTTTTAATTGAAACTGAAAGAAAATGTATGAAAAAAGAGAAAATGACTTGCATAAAGCCTGTGAAAAGAAAGAAAATCTAGACTATTTGTTGCAATGTTAATAATTTTTTTTTTTTTGCACAAAGTTTTCAGCAGTGCATGAAAATGTTTGTAAAACTGGCAATTGTGAACTAAACCTTAGACTATGTTTAGATTGGCAGTGAGATTGAGGTGCGCCTTGGAGAAGATGCAGAAGATGTGGAAATGCAGGCGAGGCTACTGGTGTCAAATATTCAAACGTTGGTTCTTTAAGAACCAGACCTGCATTGCTGGAACTGGGAGGAGGGCATAGTGCCAGCCACCAAGTGATGTGTGGGATTTGTTGCTCCTGCCACAGGTCTAAGCCTGCCATTGTACAGCAAACCAACGCCCTGGCACACCAGAATTAAAAATCTGAACGTTTAGTAATCCTGCAGCTTTCAATTCTGCTCAGCGGTCCTAAAAGAAAAGGTACAACAATAGGAAAAGATACAAATGTAAACACCTCAGCTCAGTAGAGCTGGCAGGCTGCTATAATGTATGAACATATCTTTTTGCAGGAAGCCTGGGCTGACAGCCAGCAGAGCAGGAAGGGAAAACCCTTCCAAAGATTATGTGGGGTAGCTGCCAGGCCCTGGTTTAAGGGTACTAGTTCAGCAGCCCCTCCTGTCTACTCGGATGGAAACCCCAAGACAAAGGCCTGGAAAAATGCAACAGAAAATTGATCCTAGGTGAAAGGTATATACACCTTTAAAGGCCCTGGGTCCTATGTGGTGAATAGATCAGTGGTGACTGGAGAGGTATATTCTGTTTGAAAGCTTGGCTTTCCTGCGAAGCCCTGAGCCATGTTCTGACATTTGCAGCTGACTTCTGGCATTCATTTGGACTGATAAACTATAAAAATAAGTACAGTGGTTCCCTATTTTGTCTCAAACCCAAGAGAGGGATTTGTGGCATTTGGGAAAAGGGGAAGAGCTTGTTGCATGTGGGCAAAGTGGTCTGTTGGCTGGCCTGTGTTGGTAATTTGGCACAGGTGTCTGTTAGACGCATCTCTGCAATTCAAAGTAAATAAGATTAGGTATACTAGTCCCTATACTATACAGTATATTACTGTATTTCTCCTGATTTCAAGCAAAAAAAACAAACACCAGCCAATAGGAGTTATGTATTATGTACCTTAGTAACAGACTGAAATCAAATGAGTTCATAAGTTATCATTCATATTAATAAGTTGGCATTTATATTTCAGTACATTATTATCATTTGTGTGATGAAACAATTTGACACATGCAACTCCTACTTACCACACTCTTCCCTAGGTACTGGATAATGGAAGACTTCAGGGGGGCTGGGTTCTTCACACATCCTCCATGTTTACTCTGTATGTGACCACAACGTGGCCTACAGCTGTGCCCCTCCTTGCCCAAGAGTTAATTTAGGGTATGGGTATGAGCCCCTCACACGCCCACCAATATTCATGCCCCAAATTGTGTGTGTTTTTTGGTTGGTAGATTGGAAAACATTTTGTTAAGGGGGGGGTTAAAATAATTGATTTTAGTAGAGTAGTTCAATCCCCCATGATATTCACTTCAAATACGTCCCCAAAGCAAAAATGTGGGAAAAAGCAAAACAATGAGGATGACATCCTCGCAGTGCTTACAAGTATTACTGAAGTACACAAGCTGCAAATGTACACTTAATAGAGTTGGTGTGCAGAGATCTGTGCTTATCCCATCTGCCAAGCTTTCAAAAGCCAAACTCAAAATTATGCAGGTGGAAAACCTTAAACCAGAAAATTTCAGGTTTTATACACATGCTTAACAGTTATCACCTAAAAGTTTTGATTGTGGACAAAATCATATACAGACAAAATCATATATCAAGACAAGAGCATATACAGTGGTAACCTGTGATAGTGTATAGAGATCTGCTATGAAAAGCCATGGGACTACAGCCAACACTATTCTTATTCTATTATTACAAATTTACAAACAGTGGAATTTATTGTCCACTGCCTTTATTAATGGTTGTTAAAACTTTCTTTATTCTCATACTTAAACTTTTTAATACCAAATTGAAACCATCCACTCTTACAGAACTTGGTCACTAAACTTAAGTTCCAAACCATTACAAAACCTACAAAGCATCACAATCCATTTCCTATCGCAAGAGATTTTCAACCTATTAATTTATAGCCGTGACAAGAGAGGGAGAAGGGAAATAATTCTTCTGACCCCCCAAAGTGGGGGATAAAATAACAGTCGCCACGCAAGGGACCCTCTCTTACCTGATAGGACTATATAAGATTTTTTTTTTTAAATAATTTTATTTAACTATTATCTACTGTCCAAGCACATATACTTGCATAGTTCCATAGCATGGGCTAGTACAGTTGCCACGCTTGCCTTCATTACTACATTCATACAGTGGTACAGGTGCCTCCTATTTCTCTTGATAACTGCTGATATGTCTTTCCACCTTAACTGGAGTCCACCTCTGGAGGAATAAATTGGTTGGACATGATTTAGAAAGGCACAGACCGCTCTATAGAAGGCCTCACAGCTGACAATGCATATTAGGGAAAAAAAAAATCATGTTTAAATCAGCCAGAGCCCTGACTTGCACTCTATCGAACATCTCGGGAGAGAGACCGGGAAATGGCTGTTCAATCCCCATCCAATCTGACTAAGCTTGAGAGGATTTGCAAATAACAGAAAATCCACCAGTACAAGTGTGAAAGTTTGTTGCATCATACCCAAAAAGGCCCAAGGCTGTAACTGCTCTCAAAGGTGATTCAACTAAAGTAAAAAAGTGTCTGCTTACTTATGTAAATGTGATTTTTTTTTTTATTTTAATATTTTTATTTTTATTTTATTCAATAAAATAGAAAATTTGAATTGTACACAAAAATTAGTAAATGTGATTTTTTTTCTTTTTTTATTAAATTTACAAAATTTTGCAAATTCTCACTTTGTCATTATGGGGTACTATGTGTAGATTAATGAGCAAAAAAAAAAGAATTCAAATGATTATAGCATCAGGTTGCAACAAAATAAAATTGAAAAAAGTGAAGGAGGTCTGAATACTTTCTGAAGTCATTGTATACAGTCTGAAGTCCTCACTTGCTACCAGAACATGGCACAATGTATTGCCACCATCAGCAGTTGGTTTAGATCCCAGAATGCACAGGTACAATTTTCTCCCCACAGCAGAGTTTCCTAAAATATTTGTATCAACTGAACTAGCATAGGCCCAAAAATCAATTGCCACAAATGTGTAACTGTTGTCAGCAACTGCGATCAGTACAAAGGAGAAATACTTTTTTAAAAAAAGATGAAGTAACCCGCCATTAGTGTGGATTTGGATGGGTAATATGTTTGCCATATGGGCTTCGCGAAACCCTCTTGACTTCATTCCTCCCCTTTGGGTTCTGGCATTATAGGAGGCTTAAGCACCTGTCAAAGTACCAAGCACGTGTCTTTCACAATTGCCTATGTTTGGTCAGTAGATAAAATACCAATCCACCAGGTTTGTCAACCTGAAATTAATTTTGTATTGATAAGCGGGCTAAAAATATTTTCTACAGACAAAGTGGAATCAGAGATCATCAAATAACCACATTCTCCATATGTGTTCTACTGCCACATCTCCTGTACAGAGAACACTTATATGTCAACTCATACTAACATGTAATAAAACTCATCTTCCTGCCACATTTATGTCCATCAGTGCATCCCACTTGTAAATCATGTTATGGAATGTGAGGGGTAATTCCAAAAACTCTCCTTGCTGGGAGGTATTTGAGACAACAGGGAGTCTACCCACTGTTATTTTCTTCAAACACACAAAATCTGAATATAAAGCAGATAAACATACTCCAGTCTGCTCCATTCAGTAAAGCAACACAAATCTAGCCTCTTGGCTAGGTTTAAAAAACTTTTAGAGTTTTCCTCTTAACTTCACAAGACTGCAAGTAGTCTTCTTCCCTAAGTTAAAGGTTCACGT
>NC_092865.1:42631645-42633227 GCF_032062135.1 Pyxicephalus adspersus | reverse complement strand
AAACTCCTTTTGTTTTAGCTTCTTGGTTGGTGCTTTGAATCCAGGATGTGTAGCAGTAGTTGCGTAAGGATGGAATGTGATGAGTTCAAAAATGTCCACAACCTTCTCCTCTCTAAATCTCTAAACTTCCTGGCTCTCACTGAAACTTTACTTTCCTCCTCTGCCTCTGCTGCTGCTCTCTCCTATGGAGGCCTGCACTTTACACATACCCCTAGACCTGGCAACAGAGTAGGGAGTGGTGTGGGTCTCATTGTCCCCCCTAACTGTACATATAGAGTCCTTTCCACCCAGCCTTCTTCTATTTACACCTCTTTTGAACTGCATTCTGTCTGTCTTTTCGGCCCCTTACCCCTCATTGTTGCTGTTGTCTACTGCCCCCAACCCAGATAACTTTGCCTTTTGGCTCCCACACTTTCTTTTGTTGGTATTGAGAATAAGGGATGCTATAAATGAGTGGGGTGAGGTGTGCACTTTGCAAAGTGCAGTTGCTTTTGCTTTGCAAAATAAAGTAGATGCTAATGTATTGTCTGTCTGTTTTATTTTTTAGGAAAGGAAATCTATGTTGATCGAAACAATGCATGGGAAAACATAAATTGTATAAATTAGCATTGTAATTAGGAAAGGAACTCTTGTAGTAGCTCTTTTGTGCCACTAGCTCCATCAAAGATCTCCTTTTTTAGCTCTACCAAAACTATACAGGGCTAAGAAAGTAATGTCATCAGAATCACAAGATGCAGCATAAAGATGGCTTATTTTTGCATGTAGTCTTTTAGTAGTTTGCATAGTAAATTTCTTTAATTTAAGGCTTGTGTGTGTATGGAATACTTTAATGTATAAGTTCACTTAATTTATTTTCATCGCATCTCTGCCCACATATACTGTACTTAAAAAAGCTTTATGTTTGCCAGAATGTTATGTGTTAGCCATTTGAACCTCACTTTGGAAAACATTTTTTGATATTGTGAAAGTTTTACATGATAGGAACTTTAGTGCCATTCAAACGGCCAAAATAGTCTTACAGTCCACAAAACCAGAGCTTCACCCTCCTAGTCCTATAGCACCACACTACCCAAGCCTATAAAAGTAAACTCCTACTTTTAGCCAACATTCTTTTTTTGTCCTTACTCCAGGATCATCTTATGATCCTGATACAGCATTCCCTACCCTATTCCACTCCCCACATTTAACCTCTCCAATACCAATGTTGATGTTTGTACATAAATTATGTACAGTATGCACTTCTTTGTTTCTGTTCTTTCTTTCAGTACAAACAGTAGGTAGAAGCAGGTGAGTTGAGCAGGCCATGATCAGAAACAGGAGATCTAGGGTCCAAACAATAGTAGGAGGGATAAAAAACAGGCATAGAAAAAATTGTCTTTATAGCTACCTGTAATTATGCTTTCCTGGCTAACCATAATAACAGCATAAACCCTTCCCTTTTACCCTGTTGCGAGCCTGGTAAAGGAATGTTGACCCATGGTGGGAGTTGCAGAGCTGACCCCTGGGTTTGTGTTAAAAAGTGGCCAGGTAAGATTACAGCTAAAAATGTTATTTTCCAATTTTACTGTTATAGTTAAGATTT
>NC_092865.1:42624395-42631404 GCF_032062135.1 Pyxicephalus adspersus | reverse complement strand
CCCCCTGACATTTTTCTAACTGTTAATAAAATTGTTATTCGTCCCTCCCCTCAGGCACATTTTTTTGGTGTCGTCTTCGATTCTGCCCTTATCTTTACCACCTATATTCAGAACATTTCCGGATCCTTTCACCTGTGCAACATCTCCAAAGTCTTCCCCTACTTGTCCACAGAGACCACCAAACTCCTTGTACACGCTCTTATTATCTCTCGTGTGGACTACTGTAACATACTCCTCTCTGGTATTCCACTAACCCGACTCTCTCCTCTACAATCTATTATGAATGCTGCAGCCAGACTTATCCATCCTTCCCACCACTTTTTTTCTGCTGCCTCTGTTTACCGGCTTCCATTTTCACCAGAATAAAATTCAAGCTCCTGTGCTTTGACTTCAAATTCCTCCACAGTTCTTGTCCCATTTATATATCTGACCTGAGAAAAATACTCCCCTAGTCGCTCTATTTGCTCCTCCAATAACATACTTATGACTTCCTCTCTCATAACTTCGTCATGCGCACACCATCCAAACGTAATATGTTGGCACTAAATAAATACTGTTTAATATTAATAATAAAAACATACTGACAAGAGTCTCCTAATCACCTATATATCACCAAGAAGCCAATACATCACACATACATTTTGATCATACATTTTGAACAACAAAAACAAATAAATCAAATTTTATTATATAGGTAAATTAAATCACCCACACTCATAAAAAGGGCTAAGTAAATAGTACGTAGGAAATTCACAAGCGATTTTCTAAATGTGATGATGGGCCCTTGGCATAGCCTGCAACGATTTTAAGTGTCACAGAAATTTCAGGAACCACTCACAACATTCCATAGTACTACACAGTATATACTTGTTACATGTGTGAGTGCAATTGTGGTTAAAGTGCCCAATCTTTCTGCCAAAGATTAGGAATGTGACAATAAAGACTGTTTTATCATTGAATACCTTATAACGCCTTTCATGTACGAATATAAACAGATTCCTTTTCCATTTTTGATTATGATGTTTTATAGAAGACTGACCAAACATGCTCTTTTTGCATTATTATATATTTTAGCACAGTTGGGTTTAATTTCTAAATTGTACATTGATCATTTTATACCAACAGTAACGGGAAAAAAGTTACTTAATTGCCAGTTCGAAACAAGTAAAATTCATTGACAAAAATTAGACATATTTAACATAGGAACATACAGACAAGATTTCCACTAATCTAGCAAGCCTATGGACTCAGGCCCCACAGCAGTACAAATGAAGTTCTCCTATATAATAACACCAGTGGGTTTGTAAATTGTATTAATTACAAACAAGTCTTAAGAAACTTTACTTCAGCTCCATGGATACTGAGCGTGAGGACCTTCAAAGAGCAAAATACAGGATCAAGCAGTGGTGACAATATGTCTTACCACTGAGGTTTGGTTTTGATTTTAAAGGGAACATGATATAATGTAAAAGAAGGCAAGGTCATCTAGTATGTGTCTCTTTCTGAATTGTTTGATTATCTTCTGGACTGCATCCCTAAAGGTCTCAAAATGATGACCAAAATGTGTGGAGCATTGTGCCCTCACCTTACCCACACACCTTTAACATCTCCAACAAAGGATGGGTTCTGCAGGATAGGAAACGGAAGAGGAGTGTAAAGAGTAATTTGGAACAAATAGACCAAGTAGGCTCAATGGTTGGATGGAACAGAACTTACTCTCTAATTCACTGACTGTCACCCATTGTTTAAATGTGGAATGTTGGCACCAGTCCACAACCTGGACTAGATGTGAGGGCAGCACGGCTAGCTAAGTGGCTAGCATTCTTGCCTTTGCAGCACTAAATCATATGTTTGAATCTCACCTAAGACACTATCTGCAAGGAGTTGGTATTTTCTCCCCCTGTTTGGTGGGTTTCCTCTGGGCACTCCAGGTTCCTGCCACATTCTAAAAACATGCAGTTAGGTTAATTGGTTCCCCTCCAAAAAATTGGCCTTAGACTGTGTTTAGGACATATGACTAGTTTTGTTGTTTGAATTTGCGTTGTCTTTATTTTTAACCCGAAAATGGCTGTTTGAATTCGGGCAGACCCAACCCGAAAAGAACAAGATTCGACGGTTAAAATAGGGATAAAAAAATGTGTTAAAAAAAATAAAAACTAATGTTAAATTCATTTATTGAGTGTTTGTGTTTTTTTTACCTTTTTTTTTTTACAGGTTAACCTACAATGACATATCTCTGTAACAGATTTTCCAGCACAGAAATATTATGATACATTTGTTACATTTTTCTTTTATCTACTGCGAGAAAAATGTAACAAATGTATTATATTACTGTGTGTGTTACAGAGTAAGAGATACTTGCTGGCCGGCATCTTCTCAACGATTGCAGCAGAGTCTGCAATTGTTGAGAAGAGTGAGCGATCCCCGGGGCACTACAGGTAATTACCCTGTAGTGCCCCTGGGATCGTAGTGGAACTGCAGAGTTCATCTGCCGCTCAGTTCGCACGGTCACATGACCATGGGAACTTTGCGGTCACAGCTCTGACTGCAGGCGATCCCCAGGGCACTAGAGGTTGAATGGGGACAAGTTTCCCCATTTATCACATCTAGTACCTGTGTTCTTGGATGGAGAAACTCTATCCAAGAACACATACTACTAGTACAGTGCAGCAACAGCAATCAGGATCGCTGTTGCAGTCCTGTAGTATGTGTTCCTGGATAGAGTTTCTCTATCCTAGAACACAGGACTCCCTGTGTTCTTGGATAGAGAAACTCTATCCAAGAACACATACCACTAGTAAAGGGCTTCAAGAGCAATCTGATTGCTTTTGCAGCCCTTAATAGTCCCTAAAAAAAACCTGAATTCTCCCACCATTGACTTCAATGGTGTTTGAATTCGACATTCGATCACCCAAACAATATCTTACTATTCGAGGAATAACTGTCGAATCAAATATTGAGATATTTGACCAACACTACATATGACTATGGTAATGATATTAGATTGTGAGAGACAGTTAGTGATATGACTGTGAACTGTGTAAAGAGCTGCATATCTTGGCACAATATAAATACAAGGTAATAATAATAGAAATAAAAGCTGCATGATGTAGTGAAAAGTCAAGAATTCCCATGTTCTGAGCCAATTTAGAACAGCATAACCGCTTATGGCTGAATCAAGGGTGTTAACTGCTCCAGGTAAAACTGGAAATATGAGAAGTCAATGTCTTAAAATAAGACCCTCTAGGCCTCTATAGTGTCTGGAGGAGATACATGTTTCTCAAGAAAAGGAGGGGCTCAGTTTTCACTGGAGTACTGGTGGGAGGGGAACACTAAGGGCCTCTAAATTTGAATAACTTATCTTGAGGACAGAGACCCATTAACACAGTTTTGTTGCGTTAGGTTGGGTATGGGAATGGCAGAATTGGTTGTTGTAAATAAGCAATCTGCTTAGGCAGCCACTTTTGAGTTGTCCCAGAAAGTTAAAAGCCTATAATATCCTGACCAGAGTGAATGGATTGTCAAAACAAAGGAGAAAAATGATATCCTTGTCATGTGCCATTTTTGATAGGAAAGGCTTTCCGACAAATATCTATTCACAGAGGCAGTAGGGTGAGAAGAGACTGCCTTAATCCATGACAGCATGTTCCTGCCCAGGACAATATGTTTTAACGTCTTCTCCATAGACATCCAGTCCACCTGATCAAAGGCCTTTTCTGTATCTGTGAAAAATAATAGAATCAGAAGAGACCTGAACTTGGCAAAATGCACCCAACCGAGAGCCCCAATAGTGTTGTCTTCTGCCTCCTTAGAATGCTTGTGCCCAGAAGCTAATATGTTGGAAGCAAGGGTCTTGGTAAACAATCACAAATATTGATTTATTAATAAAATTGTCCTATAACTTGAGCATGTGGATAAGTCTTTACCCTCCTAGGGTTTTAATGTAATGTGAGCTAGCAGCAAATTAAAATGAAACTGACATAGTTTAGTAGCAATAAATATACTATTTGCTTTTTTATCCATCCTGACAGCTGAAACAAAAGAAAATAGAAGGAGTCAAGCTCTGTGTGTTTTTACATTCACTTTTGATAATTTGCAGATTCAGTCATTTCTCTTGCATGATCAGGCTCTCTGCTTTCAAATAAACAGAATCTGACAGCATGCATAACTCAGCATAGAACTAAAAGCAGATGCATCACAAATATTAACACAAAGAATCATCAAAACGTTGTTTGTCCTTACCATACAAACTATGATGGCAGTAGTAATCCTGTAATGACTATAGTATCATTGGCCTGATTTCTCCAACCTTTCCAAGACTGGAGAAGATAGACTATCATAGGAGAACCTGGGTGATCCAGAAAATCTGGAATGTATCTGGTCCAGGATTGAAAAGATTTGCCAAATGATAGCAAATGATAATATGAAATCAATCCCCGGTTTGTTGGATCACCCAGTTTTACCCATAATAATTATTCAGGCCCAATGTAACAATGTAAAACGTCAATAGGTGAGAAGTAAGAGCAGGTGTGTTTATGTAAGACTCTGTATAATAAGATCCTCATAAAACTGCAATTATGTAGGATCAGGGTGTCATCTCTGATAAGCATTAGTGCCTCCATTCAAAAGTGGATAAACAAGTGAAGTCCCAAACTGAGAAATACATCTGTGCAATAGACGGACAAGCCACTCTGTATTTTGTTTGAAAGTCTATATATTGAAAGCAGAAACACATAACACCCTGAGAGTCCTCAAAGATACATTATTTCAACAGGAGCATAAACACATTGAACAGTTCATAGAACATGTCTCAGCGAGGGGATGCTCGTATAATAACTTTCTACAATTTCTTTCCTCCATTATGCATTCATGTCCCATGTCTTCATGCCCTCTGTCATAATCTAGGGTGACCCAGCAATCCTTGCCCCAGGCAGGTCACACCTTTAAATAACCTCGTCAGGGAATGCTAAAGACACAGCAGCCGCCCTCAAAGATGACAAAGTGCTCTGCATTACAGATCAATACAAAAATCTTAGGTATGCATACGCAGAGTAATTATTATCTAACTACACATGCAAAAAAAGAAAAAAATGATGCCAGGTCTGTTTTAATATGTATTTTGAATTATTTTTTAATTATTGATCCCACTTTTTTTATTTTTTCATTTACACTCAATATGCATTGATGGTATACTGATAAATTCATAACAATTTAGTAGTCTGAAGTGTCAAAATCTTAAGGTAGATATTTGCACACAAGTAATAATGTTCAGTTAAGATTATTTTGATAGTGCAAGAGGTACATGTGCAATTGTAGGTGCAAAATTAACTTTTGCAATTAGATAAGAAAAGGATATTTAGTGGTATATGGTATTATAGAGAGCCAGTTCGATACATGTCAATATAAAAAGGGGTTTAGTGCTGAGAAGTGAACAACTCATCTTTGTTTAGTTGGAACATTTTCATATAAATAACAATATAAAAAATATATAAATGACAATAACATTTTATTTAACATATTTTAAAAGAACCAATTTAGTCCATGTAGTCCAATGATATGCACTCTTTGGACTAATTGATACTTCTAAACAGTAGATAAATATTGCATAGTGTACCCAGATTCAAGCACTCCAATCAGAATGATCTAACCATACAAAAACAGTATGTAAAAATATGATTGTAATATATCTTTTTTTTTTTTTTTTGTAGAGGCTTGAATGAATTTCTTCGGTGCGTTTTACAGTATATATATTACTGATTCCTCGGGAGTAGTTGGTACCTAGCAGTATGTTAGGTACTGTGAAATTTAGAGGAGAGGCAAACTGATATGTCCTAGAAATGACTGTTAGTCAGTATTTTGATATACTCCAATTTTATTTTAAGGGTGTTATAAGATGTTGATAAATATATGCTCCACAATCAAAGCGAACAGCCATTGTCATAGCCAGTGGATGTAGTTCCTATGGCTGTCAGTTTGCAAATAAAGATTTATTTGATGCTGTAAGAGGTGGATGTGCAATTGTAGGTGTTACATTACATTTTGGGATTAGGTTAGAATAGTAGTATGAGTCAAGGGTGAAGGTTATGTATTCAAGGAATTTAGGTTTATGTGTCACTTTTATTTTAAACCAGTTCTTTAATAGATTTGTACCTGCAAAGAGACAAATGAATACTCGTTGATCCTACTGCCTAGTCTGCTAAACACATGTTTCGTGTTAATCCCCGCTAAACTTTCCTATTAGACTAATACTACTAGTAGTGCCTTCTGGGTCCCCCTAAGTACCTAGTGGTCCTCCTGCTGACCTTTAGTCAATACAGGATACAATGAGCGTTGCATGGGACATAATAGATTGCTGCTATTGTTAAACAGAGAAAATATAAACTGACATTTTATATTTGTATTTGTATATATTACTAATATTATGCTGAGGTCAATTTCTTTGTCCCCAGTGGCGTCCACACAATCAGTAGTCACTGTATACCCATAACATGAATGACTACATAATCAGTAGATTTACTTTTAGTAAAATCTTACTCACAGCACAGGTTTTAGTTATAAGTGCATACTAGTTCCTTACAGTTTATGAGTTTCAGCACACGCACTAGGGACACATTTAACACATGTACAATTAATTTATTACACAAAGCATCATTCTAGGTTTTTCTTTAAAGTATAAAAAAGCTATTTCAATGGTTACATGTTAGATAACTCAACGGATGCCTTGTGGCAAAGGCTACATCTAGCTTCTACCCTTGGCAGCCCAGTGGAGAATGAATGGGGGTGGCAGTTAGTGATTTAATGCCACTCACACTGATTTCTTTTTAAGAATCAGCACTGCTACTGCACTACTTTGAATTATTGTTATTAATTTAATACCACTACGTTTGCACTGTTAAAATGATTTTCTGTAACGTGGTTTAATCCACTTCTGCTTGTTTGATAGAGCTTTATATGTGGCACAAACACTGACTGCTTTGCTCTTAAGCAGCTTACCTTCTATATATATACA
>NC_092865.1:42600060-42624265 GCF_032062135.1 Pyxicephalus adspersus | reverse complement strand
TTAGGGTCTAACTTTCACAGAAGACATACTGGTAGTGTAACATGTTTCCTTGTAATATTTCTTTAGGTTTTAAGATTTAAGAATTTTCAAATCCAAATCAATTTTCCCCATACTTGTCACTGGCCCAAAGTAAATAAAAATTCAATTTTTTTTAATGACAGGCTTCATTAGACAACAAAGAAAGCATATCCCACATTACAATTGGATGATTCTCATTCTTAAAAAAAAACAAAAAAAAAAAACATTACCATGCCACACATGTTTTTTTGTGCCACACACATGCCACCATTAGGAGGTGAACCTTTACTGCAGCCTTAGCTAATAAAAACTGTAGTTCCTCCAAAACCATTGTTAGCATTCCCTGTGTATATTATCATTTTACCTTTTCTAGGGAACATGCTTGAAGTGGAGGTTAGATTTGACCTCCTAATGAGGGAACTGGCAGTGCAGTGCTAAAATATGCATCTCTAGCATACTTGGAATGCTTTCTTTGCTGACAACATTACACAACTATATACAACGGTATAATATATATATATATATATAGTATTCGGTATGGGAAAAATGCAAATAACTAAGTGTACAGGTATTTGGTAAATCCCTGTGCATGTGGAATATAAGGTATATTTCCACCTAGTAGTGCCTATACCTAATAGAGTACTAGAAGATTGACTAGAGTCAGGGGTGCCCAACATGACGATTGCGATCTATTGGTTGATCGCAAAGGCAACCCAAGTCGATCACAGAGCCCTGTCTTACCCCTCCCTGCTGTTTACCAGCAGCCCTGCTGTACGTCTATAGGGATGCTGGGAATGTCCTTTGTCAGACAACACCAGGAACTTTGCATCCAAGGCTCGTGTAACAGTGGGGAGAGAGGAAGAGAGAGCGGGAGGGCAGTCTGAGGTGAGAAGTGCTGGGCGGCCAAGTCAGTTCAGGCTCAGGGTCAGTTCAATTACCTAGATACCTTTGTACAATAATAGTAGTTCTTTTTCCTGACACTATAGTCTTGTAGTGCATTGTCTGGGCAATGTTCTGCCATTTAATGTCACATAAGCTTCAGCCACTTCTGTGTCATACTTGGTATATATATATATATATATAAATAAATATATGTTTAGCATTTTTATTGTTGGTCGATCATTTTGACTTGGTCATTTTAAAAGTTGCTCACAAGCCAAAAAAGTGTGGGTACCCCTGGTTTAGAGCATACTTTTGTTTGCTAAAGTTCATTCTGAATAGTTAATTTCAACAATGACCAAGATGCAGAGCTAGTCACGGTGGTTAAGTGGCTAGCACTCTTTGCAGCAATATCTGCATGGAGTTTGTATGTTTTCTCTGCAGTTACATATAAGATTGTAAGCTGCTCTGTGAAACATTTAGGATTGAAGAGGAGCCAAGTTCCTTTAATTTTTTTCACTGTACACTGCAACTAGAATATACAGCCTAACTAGGCTTAGACATTGATATTTAAAGATATGTAAAATAGTGGCTTTATAGAAAACATTTATTGATAGATTTTGCAAATAAATAGAGCCAGTAAAGCAAAAAGCTTTTTTTTATCCCACATATAACTTGCTATTGTTCTAGTGTATTTTCCTGGCCTCTCCTTATCAAGGCATTGCACAAGAGCAATGTCTTGTTATTTAATCACCAGGCCTTCTGTCTTGTCTTTATCCTCTCCTTAAAATGATTCTGTAATCCATGTTCTTTAAGCTCTTTCTCGCTCTCACTCCACCCTATATTATTTGTGACTGAGAGGATATATACCATACTGGAACATTCCTCTTTCCTCCATGTGAGTCATCACTCTGAAACCTCAGCATTCAAGTATTTGTCTAGGTTTCAGGCGTTTATAAATGACTGTTGTCACAACAAGTTACTTGTCATATAATTGCTACAACTAATTGCGACAGGGAATCCTGCAGTATCTGTGTAACATGCACTAAATGTAATTCCATTGTGCTGTTTAATCACCACTAAAATTGTATATCACTTTACAAAACTATGACAATAGAATGGCTGTTACCACTGTTTTATTATAAAATAATGTTGTTAAAGTAAAGGTTACTACAAAACCTTTGGAAATGTATCACTATAATACTGTAGGATTTGTCCAGCTTACTTTTCCAGCCATCTGCACTTCCCTCTTCTCATTGATTCTATATTATCCTTCTGTGTCTTCTCAATTGTTTCATTAAAACTATGTTGTGATTTTCTACTTTCTTTTTTAAGCCTGTCCAGCATCATTTTCCTTATATCCAGCTGTTTTATGCAATATCCTTCTGTAGTAGACTGCATTTAATTTACCCTTTCCTGTTAGAGAATGTGCTTTGTGTGGTGTTTTCCTGAGCAATATTATATTTTACTAGCATTTTCACTTTGACAAACAACATTTTATATGAAGGTAATCCATGACAGGCAGAAATGTGCACAGCAATTCCCATATGCTCATTTACATTACCCCTTCACTGGCAGGCATGCTTCCTAATTTTTTTTTCACATTCATTATAAAGGCACATAACACCTAGGAGTTTGCTGAAATCTCTAAAAAAAATTGTAAAAAAACTCAAATATATAACAGTATTTTCTGAAAGCAAAGGAACTGTAGAACTTTGCAAAATTATCTGATGACCAGTGTAGTGGGGTGGGCACGGGTGGGAATACCGTGCCATCACTTCTTTTGGGAATAGGCACACATGCCCACTCTTATTTTGCAAAGAATTCTTTGGTGGTCCGTGTATATGGCTGGTCTGCCCCCCCCCCCCCCCCACCGGGGGGCGGAGAAGGACCATGTCTCCTGTATGGAATTGCAGGCTCAGGGCGGTGGGCAGGTTGTCTCTTTGAACACAACCCGCCCACTCTCCCATCACAGATTCCAACCTGTGACGGGAGAGTGGGCGGGTTCTGGTATCATGATGTCACTCTGGGGGAAGTTTCACAGGCAGGGGGTGGGCATGTGCCGTGTCCGCTCCTTTTTTTTTAAGACTACACCCCTGCTGATGACCTGTTGCTGAGTATCTGATTTGACACTTACAATACTACACTGTTTGGTTCACTGACTTACCTCAAAGTTTGTGTTGCCAAATTCAGATGCCATTAAAGTTATTAGGAGAAAAAATCTGGTTTAAATTCTGGCATCTGGAGTGCTTGAAAAGTAGCAGGATGCACAAAAGGCATGAAAAGAACCTGGAAATGTGTGCAGAAGGGGGTCTTTATTAACATGGGGGTCAGTCATTATATAATGCTTTAAGGACAATATGGGAGAGGCACCAATCCTTTAATTTACAGCTTAGTAGAGTGCGTGCTGGCGATGCTGATAAAGTACATCTAAGGCTGCACGGCTAAGGAGAAGCAGCGGCTGCTACTATTTCTTTGTTCTCTTTGCTGCTGTAAGTGACACTGCTGGACAGAATAAACAGTGTTAGATAATGCAATGGTGCACAACACAGGATCGCTGGCGAAAAAACATCCCCTAACAAGGAGCAGCTACATTTTGACAACAGCTCCTGCTGTTTAATCCAAAGCAAGATGGTCTAAACGCAGCCTTTATGAACATATAAATATAGGGAACCCTTGGCATACCTTTCAGATCCTAGGGAACCAATGACAATAATTACAGTATCCACAGCTCATTCGTATGGTGGTCAGTGGGATGAATGCTTCTCACATTTTTGGTTCAACGTTGTCAGTTAAACTCACCTGTAAAGCACAAATTTCTCATTGCTCAAGGAACCCCTAGCAACCTCTGGGGGAAGCCTAGTTGAGATATACTAGTCTAATATTGAAACACTATTTTTGGTTGGTATTTTGGCAGGTGCAATATTGAAAAAAAAAATTAATTCAGGAATATATTTACCAGTCTTTGTAAACAAAACATCATGTTGATGTTATTTTAAATTAAACAAAATAAAATAGTAAAATGTATTCATACTATAATGAATTTTTATAAAATAACACTATCACAGGTTAAGCATTACAAAATATATAATTATATAAATGTAAATAAATTATAAATAATATTAGAAATGTAAAAATTCTGGTAAAAAGGGATATATAGAAATTAAACCTGAAGGGATTAAAGAAAATCTGTAACAATGTTTAAACCAAATGAATGATCTCCCAAATAAATACGAGGTACAGCTCATGGTGATTTTCTACTAAATCTTTTGCTCTGAAGTCCTTTTAAATCCCCTGCAACCCAGAAGAGTGTTTGCTTTAAGCTTTGGCTTCAGAAATTGACCCCAACATATTCCATCACAACATGTAGGGTGCCTAAGAATAAATTGTTGATGCCTAAGATTGTATTGTAGAATGTACTGAGGGAATTTCTTTGTACTGACTTTGGGAAAGATAAAATGAACTCTCTTAGTTTATAGGAAGCCTGGTGGTGTCTAGAAAACAGTTACGAGGTTATGTGTAATGAGGATATGTAAGAATGAGTAGTAGTAGTAATTAGCACGAACCCCTATATGTAGGATCCACAGCAACAGTTCCATCAGCAAAATCAGGCGACTCGGTTTACCCCAGGAAGTGCCCATTTCCATATCATCTAACTGGGAAGAGTCAGGCAGGGAGAAGCTTCCATTTCTTTACCCATATCCAGAAAATGTCAGTGTCAGCATTCAAAGAAATCTGAAGTTAACAGTTATACACTGATCTCAACCAATAATTTGTTACATGACCACTGCTAGCTTATTTTGACCAAACCTCCTTGTTACAACATGAAAAAATCTTGCAATTGTTAGTATGAGAACATATTTTGTATATTACAAGCCGCTTTCTTTCTCGTGACCCATCAGAACATAACAGCCATAACTTTCTTCTTCTCAGGTCACTCCCACCCCAACCTAGTGTGGGAAGGAGGACACAAGATGTTCACAAGGGCACAGACCAGATAGTTTACACAAATCCACCTGTACATCCACTACACATGTATTCAGTATTCAATGTTTTTGTATTTGACTTGCTAAAAAGAATTACTCATATGTGGCTCTCCAGAGGAATAATCAGAAAGCCTCATCATTCCTGCTACAATAGCCAACCAGTAAATTGTATTATAAATGTCCATTAGGTTCTCCCTACAAGCAGACAAGTAGCTCTCACTATCATAATGCCTCAGAGTTTGCTCAACGCAATATTACTACTATTATTGTAGATTACTGCAACAGCATAGAGAATTTTGATCATTTTGGTAGCCAGTCCTCCTTATACTGGGTAATATGTCCCTGAATAAGCCCCAAATGTACCCTGTATTGTATACCTATGACTAAGGGTAAGCTCCTTATTTCATTTGGGGTTGACATTTCTACCCTGTAATTTTGCAGAAAAGCAGTGGGTACCTTGCTGTGACATTCATACTTTTGATATAAGGATTGCAGACAACATGGGGTAGGAATAGGAGAGATGTAAGAAGAAATGAAAAGGCAAGAGAGTAATGTTGATACTTAGCTCATTTAAGATAGAGTGCTTGCTAACTGGTACTATATTTCATCATATTGAGCCCTACTATTGAGAGCTTTTAAAATGTGTATACATCATAGACTATTACTTGTCTGTATTCACAATGAGAAAGCAATAGTTATAGTACTGTAAATCACATTTCTGTGGTGGTTAGAACTTGGCAATAGAGATAAATAACTAGACCTCAACAAGTTCTGTCTGAATTACATCCTGTTGCTGAAAGAGCTTCAGAATACAGAAAATTAAAGTGAAGTTTCAGCCTGTCCTGTGCAAAATCAGGCCCTGCACAAATGAGTTTTCATCCAATTTTCTATATAGATGATCCCAACCTGGGTATTTTCTTCTAAAGAGAGCAGTAGTTACCATAAATATTTATTGCTAAGAGTGTGACCCTTGTATATAAAGTGTTTGATTTAGCAGCAGGAGGACCTCATCTTCCTGCCATTTTCTTAATGCTGGTAGAACAATGCATATAAACTACAGATTGATAGTGAAGAATAATCAACCCTATTACATTTACTTCGTTTTTCATACATAAGATTTAAAAACTGAGACACTACAAAATTGTTGTAGGTGATTTCAGTAGGATTTCTAAATCCAATCATTTTTTAACATTACATGGGAAATTTGACCTACAATCTTGACATTATGGAGCAGTGCACCTGAAATCTAATAGTTAACTATGTAACAAGAAAGATGGAAATAGCATAGAGTTTACTCATAAAAGTCTGCTCATTCTAGTACCACATGGTCACCCACATATTGTTTTTCTTCCTAGTTGTAAATCTGTGTTTTTGTAAACAAAGTGGTTTCCCAAGGTTGCTCCGTGCATCATCATGGCATGTTTTAGTCATTCATTTTTCTTTCTACCAAAAAAAATGTAGCTGTGATTCAAGCAATACAGAACTTCAACCACCTCCCAATTCTTGCAACTGTGCGACTGCCAAAAAAACAGGGTGTAGCTAAATTCTTTCACTGCTTTTTCTTTGCATATAGGCTCCTATAAAACACACAGGCACCTCCCTAATTGCATCACAGAAAACCTATAACTGCTTGTGAAATATTACTATGAAAGTATTGCCATTTACACTTTAATAGAGTGAGGACTGCAGAGGCAATTCTAGTTTTTTAAGGTAAGACTTGCTGTGCAATTTCTATTACAAAATCTTAGTAGTTATTCTTATGTATTCATGGATAGCACACTACCTACATAGGTCAGAAGTGTGTACACTATACCGGCGTTGTAGCTTAGTTTTGTTAGAAATTGTTTTATTGATGCCAGAAAATTGAACTATTTTGATAGTTTTAATTCAAATTGCCTATTTACAAACTAAATTCTAGGCGCTCTGGTGACAATTAAAAGTTATGTAGTTAAGAAAACAGAAAAAAGTTTATAGTTTTGTTTGCAATACACTGAACAGTTATAATGTTGCCATATGAAATCTATAAAAATGTTATTGCCAGAGTTAACAAAATAGCAAAAGTTTTGGAAAAGCAAAAAAATCTACAAATATTATTATTCTTGTTGACATGAAATTGATATAAGCTGCAAAGGAATACTTTATTAACTCTGTTTAATACTCTGTTTAATACTTTAATTACTCTGTTCTGACTAGTCCTAAACAGAGGACACCATTACCATTTTAATACATTGCTAATTGTATTAATATCTAGCTGTAAATTATTTTTTTTTTAAAAACTTCCTGCCACAATGTAAAGGATTACCCAAAAGTTAATTTACACATGATAATGCATGATGCTAATTAATGGAAGAGCAAAGTTACAAGTGTATGAATAAAACTTAAGCAGTAAAATCCAGAAAGCAGTAAATAATAGCTCTGTGTAAAATTGTGACATTGTGAGATTTATCTGCAATATAGTAATGTTCTCTGTAAAAAAAAATGTGATATTAATTAAATTGTTTGTTATGAAGTTATACCTTTAGCATGACACTGTTTCAAGCAAATAGAATTGAATATTTGGCTATGAATAATGAATTGCAGTATGGGTGCAATGTCAGGACAGCAAGAAATAAAATCAATGAGATTAAAACAAATAGTCGTATATTTAAAAACCTAACCTTTGTATGTATAATAGGAAATATACATGGGATTTAGTTAATAGTAAAGATGTCCCATGATTTGTTACCTTTAAAAGTATTTGTCATTACCTAAGGCTGTATATGATCTATATAACAGGTCTCAGCAGTGATAATGACGTTATAACCCAAGGGCTACTGTAATCGCAATATAACTATTCTTCCCATTGAATGTCAGCAGGCTAGAACATGCATTGGAGCATTTTGACAGTGTGACTCTCATACAGAGTACAGAACTGTGTATGCACATTGGCTTGCTATTAAACAATGTCCTTATTAAATATTCTTGTAAAGTGTATACTAAGGGTGTGCATTGAATGTATCCACCACTGGATATGACAGTGGCATCTAAACACTAAACTAATCATAGAACAGTCTGAAAACATATGTCACAAGATAGGTTGGGTTTCTTAGGATTGTTTTGAAATATACAGTGAGTCAGCCAAGTTGTGAATCTGCCAGCTGGGTGGAGTAAATGCTGGTGTGATGTCTGATGTTTGGTATCACACAATAGCTTTGAGTCATTTGCATGCCCCAACTTCTTGACTAATCTTTTAAGGATATCTGTAGACATAAAATAACATTCAAAATGTCAGCCTGCCTCACGTATATTCAATAGAATAGAAAATACATTTTCATGCATGCTGATATTTGCTAAGCAAGTTTTTTATCCAATGAGAAAAAACTTTAGTACTGATCTTTTTTTGGGTGAACAGCTGTAAAGATACAGAAAGATTCAGTTATAAACATGGATCTCTCCACCTAAATAAATGTCCCACTAGTGTCTGCTTTTATTGTATGTTGCATGTGGACCTTTATGTAATACATATGATAAAATGACAGTCACCCTAAAATAGGAAGACCCTTGCAATAAGGAAAAAATTACCTTACTTACCTGTTTTGCTATGTATGCGCTGGATCTTCGGTCTCTGAAAGAACTATGCCATTCACCCCTACATCCCAGTGGTGATATAAAAGTGCATTGAATCAAAGTACATCCAATACAAGGGGGTGCTGAGAAGTTCCTGGCTTTGCCCGCTTCCAAATGAAATATAAAAATAAGTGTGGGGGAATAAGACAGCCTAATATCCTAGTATGTACTTGTGCAAATATCAGGTCTTTGTGATTCTTAAAACTGTTTTTTCTTTTAGTGAGAAGCTGTGATGGCAGAGGACAAGCAAGTTTCATGTCATTGGAGTTACGGGCCGTCATGAAGTTTTTGTTTCTTCATGGAAAGTCAGCAAAGGACATTCACAGTGAGATGTCACAAACACTGGGGGAGAAGTGTCTTTTCTATTTCTGGAGAAACAAAAACTTCATGACGGCCCGTAACTCCAACGACATGAAACTTGCTTGTGCCTCTGCCATCACAGCTTCTCACTAAAAGAAAAAACAATTTTAAGAATCGCAAAGACCTGATATTTGCACAGTTACATACTATGTAATTAGGCTGTCATATGCCCCCACACTCATTTTTCTATTTTACCTGGAAGGGGGCAAAGCCAGGAACTTCTGAGCACCCCCTAGTACATCAAGCCCTGTTTTACCCTTATGTCTACATACATAAGAGTATCGTTTATGGCGCTGTCATTTATTCTAAATGCAATGATGTCATGTTTCCCATGTTCAATCAAATATGTGTTTTGTAAACACATGGTAACAAAAAAAAATGATGATTTGAATTAGCTTCTCAGCAATGTTTGAACCTTGGTCTTTGCTCATAGAACTAGGTTAGTATTTGCACGAAAGTTTAAAAATCTTCAAACCTGGTATTTTAGTTTTTGGGTGGATGCTGCAAGCTTGAGTTGCCCACCCTATATTTTTTTACAGATTTGATTGACAAGATTGTGTTACTTACACTGTTCCCAGCTCCTCCTATCTGTTTCTGCAAGAAATATTATTCCTATTTAGTTGACAGATACCATAAACAGGGTAAAGCGATAGGCATAAAAATTAAAATGAGTTAAAGAATAACAAAATAGAAGAAAATATATTTTCTGTAGAAACCGCTCTACCAAGCTTCCTGCGGTGCTTCTTACTAATATAAAATTCAACGCATTTTGTAATGTGGGGGCAGCGTGGAGACTTAGAGGTAGCACTCTGGCCTTTGCAGCGCTAGGTCCCAGGTTAGAATAACCGCCAGGAAACCATCTGCATGGAGTTTGCAAGTTCTCCCCGTGTCTGTGTGGGTTTCCTCAGGGTACTCCGGGTTCCTCCCACATCCCAAAAACATGCAGTAAGGTTAATTGGCTTCCCCTCAAAATTGACCTTAGACTACATTAATGACATATGACTATGGGGGGAGATTAGATTGTGAGCTCCTTTGAGGGACAGTTAGTGACATAACTATCGACATTGTACAGCACTGTGTAATATGATGGCGCTATATAAATACTGTGTAATAATAATAATAATGTGATCTCTGCCAAAAAACAGTTCAAATTGACTGCTCCACCTCAGATTGTATGTGACCAAACAATTAGGTTAATAGATATTTATGTTTTTATTTTTGTTATTTTAATATGTTACTTTTTATTAACAGCAATTTTTCAGAAAATGGCAATTTGCATACACTGTATTGCTCCTCATTTATCTATTTAATTATTAATATTATGATGCGTCAACATCTTAGCATACACTAATCTGCCAAAAGATTAAAACTACTGACAGGTTAAAAATAGGATTTATTATATTGTTACAATGACACCTGTCAAAGGAGTGGCTATATTAGGCAAGAAAGACAGGTGAGGGGGGCGTGTTAGAAGCTGCAATAATGAGTAAGCAATAGGATCTGGGTGGGAAAAACTGTCATGGTTAGATGACTGGTTAAGATCAGCTCCAAAATGGCAGGTATTTTGGTATGAAAGAAAGGTATCAAAATACACTGTGCATGTTTTGTGTAACAAGGGGTAGATGTACTAGGAGGTGCAGCTACCTTTGCAATAGATAATATATGATAGAAAAAGAACATTATTATTATTATTATTATTATTAGTAGTATTATTACACGGTATTTATATAGCGCCATCATTGTGCACATCGCTGTACAAAGTCCATAGTCGTGACACTAACTGTCCCTCAAAGGAGCTCACAATCTAATGTCCCTTCCTCAGTCATATGACATTAATGTAGTCTAAGGTCAATTTTTTGGGGAGAAGCCAAATAACCTTACAGCATGTTTTTGGAATGTGGGAGGAAACCAGAGTACCCGGAGGAAACCCATACAGACACAGGGAGAACCTGCAAACTCCATGCAGATAGTGCCCTGGCCGGAATTCGAACCTGGGATCTACTATAAATATAAGGATTATCTGTAAAGTAACTAAAAAAAAGTCATACTGTAAAAATACATATTTTTTTCTGTGTCACTAACTTAAAGCATACCTCACCGATATTATAATCTTTCACAAAACATGGTACCATAATGGGTCAGCTATTTTCTGTGCTAGGCAAAACAGCATCATCTGAGCACTCCTCTGATTCTCATTTTGCTATTTCACCAGGGTCTTTATAACTTTGACATTTGAGCACACTCAGCTGGTACCTCCCAGGAGGGGGGTAAGTAAATGGCTTAGAGCAGGCATGTTCAAAGTCCAGCCCAGGGGCCAATTGCAGCCCGTGTTCAGATTTCCACTGGCCTGCAGCCTCTGTCATCACAGGGAATCCCCTATGTCATTATGGTGGGCGTGTGCTGTGCTCTGCACGGAGCCCACACTGACACCGGACTCCATGCACAGGGAATCCCTCACGTCACCGTGGTGGGCGTGTGCTGTGCAGGACCCACACAGACCACACCCACAGTAACCCTGGTTAGTGGTCGGCCCCTACACATTTTCACCTCACCAAATCTGGCCCTTTTTGCAAAAAGGTTTGCACACCCCTGGCTTAGAGTAAGCATTTCTTTTGGACAAAGTGCTTTAAAAAAGATTCTATCTTTATAAAGGCAATTAAAAGCTGAATTTGGGAGGATTTACACTAAACAGAGAGTGTCACTAAGAGTCCACCCTTTAAAATGTTTTATACAATGGTTAAATTAGTTTTAAAATTAGAAAATGATGTAAATCAGTAGGTGCTATTTGACTTCATATAAACACACTAGAATTTTAACACAACAGAAGTTGGTCACCCTGGAAAGAAAATGTTCATTTTGGAAAGTGTATGCTTAATTTGCAAAGTAAATATTAATGATTACATTTAAGACAGGCTCTGAATACCTAATCATGTTATGGTAAAAATAATTTTCCTGTTATTGGGGTATTATAAGTGAGGCATTAAAGTAAACACGTCTTCAGCTACTTATCATTCACTCTCCAAAATGAACTTTCTAGGTGAACAGACGCTATTTCTTTACTATACTTCTTCTTTACTATATCAACACCACTGTCTGACCTTGAACCTTTGGTTTAGTAGCAATGACATAATGTGCATGTGTGGTAAGCAACACTTATGCCCAATAGATCCTGAATTGAAAACTTTTAACTCAGAGGAATTTTAAACTTGTTGCAAGAGGGGAGCTTAGAAAAAGCAGCCTTTTAGATATTGATCTAAACCAATCTACAGTACTACATTTAATGCTATCTTTCATTATCAACATTATTGCATTTTTTTAAAGATTTGTTGCTTGGTGACCTTTTAGTTCTTCATAGAGATTAGTTTTTTATAGATATTTTTATAGATTTCAATAATTCAATATGATATATATATATATATATATATAGTAACAAAAATCATACAAAGGATTTTTTTTTTTCATTACAGCAAAGATTTATGATAAGATTAAGTAGTCATAGCAACCAATCAAACTTCTGCAAGTGACAGTTGTTAGATGAGTAAGCTGTAAACACTTATTGGTAGTGTTAAGGCATATAGCATATAGCATGCTGCACATTGCAATATAAAACCAAGTTCAAAGGTCTTTTTTGGAAATTTAGCAGCTGACTTCCATTGTGTCATGGGTTATGTTTGAACATTCTTGGTAAGAGATTGCTGCAATGGCCAAAGAAATATAACCAATACTTATCATGAACCTGCATGCACTTTAGTTTTCTTATTATTTATAATACTATGGCACATTGTCTTTGCCGCATGTCTCTAGTCACAGCTCTGCTTTCCCTTAAAGTAATTAAAGAACAATAAGCTTTTTGTGACATGAATCATTTATCATTCTGGACAGGGTGTGGCATGTATGACTGAAGCCAAAGAATCTTTTACACAGTCACATACTTGTATCTGACAGTGAAGTAGGTCTTCAAAACTTATTTTAAATTATTTAGGGCTAACTCAAGGATAAGTAAAGATGTAGGTTTAGTAAGTGATCTGCTTTGTTCAGTATTAAGGTGTGTTTGCATAGTAGTAACTTTCAGTCTAAAGCTACGTACACACGTCAGATTTTTATCGCCCGATAATCGGCATTGGCCAATTATCGGGCGAAAATCTGCCGTGTGTACAGTCGGTGTCGTCCATCGTCCGGACGACCAACCTGCCGGATCCACGGACGATGGACGACAGCTGATCCTAATGAAAGGGAAGGGGAGAGCGCGCAGCAGGGTGCCGCTCCGTCGCTCTCCCCCTCCCCTCTCCATAGAGCATGAACGGTGCTGTATCGTGCAGTCCCTTGTCGTTGGAAAGGATCGTGAAAGATTCTTTCCAACGACAAAAATTGGAAGTGTGTACGCAGTTTAAGTTGTGACATTTGCACTTTTTATATCCATCAATGTCAGTATAATATTGTCAGTATAATACCAGTGTAAATGATATAGTGTAATAAAAATTTAGTAGTTTCACACATTACTATTTACAGATGTAATACTTCTCTGTCTAATTAATAATTTTGCCTGGTTCTCCCAGCAGCTTGTCACAGTAAGCCCACCATATTAGCAAATGTTTTCAATCCTGGACCAGATCCATTCCAGGATTGTTTCATTACCCAGGTTCATGATGAAAGTGTATCTTCTCCAGTCTTGCAAAACTTTTAATCAATTAGGCCCGTTGTCTTAAAATTATAATACACAGTAAAATATTTTCTGTTTCCATTCATCACAGCCTTCTAAATACAGATGATAGGAATTTGCTGCTTGTCTTATCAAGAGCACTTGCTTCCTTTTAGTCTACAAATACAATTATTTGTACCAGTGACTTGGAAGGTTGATAATACCTGTCTGCGTATGGCAAATTTACTTTTACCACTGTTAACAATTATTTTATACATAAAAAGCTCAAATACGGTTAATAAAGCTAAAGAACAAGCATATTTTCAAAATAATAATATAGTTTTTGAATTGTCTGTTGTCTTATTTCAATGTCACATTCCTGTCTTGTGCAGGAGGTATATTTGTGAAAATTAATAATACCCTTGATCCAAAACCTGGGCACATTTGTGCACTGAAAAGCTTTAAAAGAGTTAGTTGGGATTCATAATGCTTATGAATAATGCTTTGTTACAATTGCCCCTGTATTTACATTCTAGTTTACACATTGAATATATACCAATGCTGTCTGAAGCCACAGCTCTCAGAGAAGTACAGTGATTTTAGCAGAGAATTTGTAAGAGATTTGTGACCACACCCGTTGCAGATGGGTGTTGTCTCAAGCCTATAAATATTAGAAATTGTTCTATGGAGCAACCATCTGTGACTAAGCAAACACATTAAGGGCGTTAGAATACAGTGTGAGTACAGAGTGGGTTTGTGCCAGTACTTGTACCCTAGACATTTCTGCAGTTTCCATATAACGGCTCCAAGTTTTTTTTAAAATGTTTTATAGCACCATTCAGTGAATAAAAAATGACAACGCCTTGAAATATCATCATCCTTTCATAAAAAAAAAGCAGATAGAACAGAAAACAAGTAAAAAAATTCCAATGCTTCTATACATTTGCCACACCATTATTAGCTCTAGGAAACAAATCCTTTCTAAAAATAAGTTACCTGAAATAGTATCACTTTACAGAGAAGCCTATGCTAACAACCAGCTCCTTGCTATAAAGATAATGCTTCTTTGAGAAGGAGATTAGTTTGTAATTGTTGAGTAAACAAATCTGCTTGACAGATAAACTGATTGTTAGCAATAAAATGTTTCTCACTCCTGCAGCCCCTCTCTAAACCAGATGTGGCTTATATTGGTAATATTGGTGCCTCCAGAGCTACTCTCCTGTAAAAACGGGGGAATTGTGTGTTACACAAATTACATTACTTTGTGAAAGGTAAATAGGGTAACTATTAGGGGAATATGGAGTTTAGAGATATCTTTTTGTTGTATGTTATGCCAGAATGGTGTCCGAGGCATTGACCTCCAGTGATTTTTATATGAGTGCTATCTGTCAGATAACTTGCCTGGTTACCACTATGCACCTATCGACCAGCCTATTCTTTATTTTGACATATCAATCAAACATTCTTCATAAATGCCCCATTTTTGAAAAGCATAACACTACAGTAGTTCTTGCCCCCTTACAAGGTCTATCCCTATCTTTCTCAGAAGCAGAATTTTTATGGTATAGAATATTGATGGCATTCAGTTAGAGAGTTAAACCAAATTCTAGTCACATTTGAATTAAAATAAATCCAAACAGCAACACTAACAGGTATCAGATACACTGCAAGACACACATATATCTACTAGATTGTAAGCCCTTTGGGGCAGGGTCCTCTCCTCCTGTGTCACTGTTTATATTGTCATTTGCAACCCCTATTTAATGTACAGTGCTTCATAACATGTTGGCACTATATAAATCCTGTTTAAAAAAATTATATAATAATATTATATATCTATGTTCTTTATGTGATTTATTTCTGTAGGCAAGAATAAATTGAAAAGAAGAATTCAATATAGAATATTGCATTCTCAAAGATTTGTGACCTGCGTATATAGATAATAGTTTCCTTATCCACTTATTCAGAAAATAGTAGCTTTGCAGCTTTAAATAGTTTAGTGTGACTATAATTTCTGACTACTAGTTGGACACTGTAATGTTTTAAAGGAAACACTAAATAATTGTTACCTATATGTTAGTATCTGACATAACTTGCACTACATATTCATACAGTAGTATTAGTTTGGCTATTCATATAATCAATACTGAATTTCTTATAAAGTTTCATAGTATTATGAAAGCGGACTAGAGTTCAGCATTCTTTGGAATGCAATCTATCGTCATGTGTCATTGATTTACAAGGGAAAAGGATGGCAGTAGAGAAATAAATGTGTTTTTAATGCAGTTCGTAGAGAAGTGCAGTAAGTGGAAGCAGTTTTAGTTGGTGAAAATAAACAGGAGTGAAACATCAGTCAGTAGGTAATTCCCCAGGTGCAGTTGCAGTCAGCTAAGGAATACAGAGGTGTGATAACAGTCAGTGAAGAAGTGCAGTAGAAGTGCAGGGATGTATAGGATATCAGCTGTGAAGTGCAGGAATACAATGTCTGTCTCCCCCACTCCCTCCATTCCCCATCTCCCCCCATTTCATGACACAAAACACAATCTTTTATGGGAAATGGCTCTAAAGACCTCTTTTTTGGCACGACTTTATTTTAAACATTTTACAAATTTCATGTTTTAAACTTGAGATGAATAACCATAATATCATTAATGATACATAATAATAACATTTACACCTCCCTTAAAACTTAAAATATTAAAAACTTAAAAATGTTTTCCTTTAGCCCTTAATCAACTATTACTCACCCACAGAGGCAGTGCTTACTATACCATACCATCTGGACAAACTGCCTCAACTGTCACTTTTTGTTCCCAGCTGCGAAGCCCACCAGCTCCAGAACGACTACTACAGTCCACTACTTGCAGAGCCCCCTTGAACACCACTTTAAAGGTACCCTAAATTACCATAAATTTCTGGCGCTTAGGATGGTTCTCCCTTCTGCCACACATGCTATAAAGATGCCTTCTGTGGACCCAAACTGCCACAACAAACATCCACCCCTTTCCCCTTCATAGTTGTCTGTAAATGTAAATTCCCAATACTTCCTCCTTCCTCCCTCTATCGTTTCCCATCATATTGTTGCTTCTTTTTTTTCTAAAGGCAGTATCTGTAAAGGGTAATATAGAACATAAGGCTGATATAAAACTTTACCATAAAGTATACAAAGAAAGTGAACTAAATGTTTACCACAAGTTTTGGACAGTTTTAAGTAAGACCCTTGTGGAACACAGTATAATACACACTTAATATCAATAAACGATATAATGTACATGTTGATTGAATGCAAACGTGTTTATTGTAATAAACAGGTTTTTTATAATGAGACTAATGTACTAATGAGAAAAAGTATGCAACAGCTGCAGGAATTGTCCCTCCCTAAAGTGGCTGGGCCTACCTACCGTAAGCTGCTTCGGTCTGTTTGTATACTGTCAATTAAGGGGTAAATAATGAGCAGAGTGGCATAATGTGTTCCTGTTACCTTGAAAGTCTGGTATCTATGCATGAAATGGATTAATTGTTGTTAGCTTTACAGTCACTACAGGTTTGCTTTAAGGAACAATATTCATCTTACAAATAAGTACGTGAAATGGTCGGGCTGATTCTTACTTACTCTTTGAGTGTGTTGTTGATTGGGAGAACAAATCTTTGCAGTGAGGAGGTTTTTGCTTTGCTGAATATAGAAACCAGGAAAACATTCCCTTACTGAAAACATGAACTATAAACAACTAAATTTATTTTTCTCAATTGCACAGTTCTCTTTCTGATCAGGATATGACCTGCTGTTCAGGATAATACTCCTGTCACTAATGTACTGTGAAACGGGAAGACTGTGGTAAACACAGATGACTTTACTTTGGGACAAAAGCTGGTAATACAAATATGTGGACAATAACGAGTCCGGGTTTTATTGTATGTTACCCCAAACTGTAACCCCCCCCCCTTAAAGACTGCTACAGCCTTACCGAGCATTAAAAAATATTATCCTTTATTCAAATCTGAACTGAGTAACCAACTTAGTAACTTACACCAGTACCAAAGTAAACAATTGTATTTATTACACCAGTACCAAAAGAAACAAATGCATTTATTGTATTCTTTTGGCATTAACTCAAGATAGTAAAGAAAAAGAAAACCTCTTAATAAAAAAGCACTTTAGACAAGGGCTGCTTTAGAAAATGGCCCACCAGACCCTAGGGCAGCCACTAGTACTTAATGAGTTTCTTGGTACAAGATTTCTGGTATCTGAAAGTAAAATGTGATTGTATGCACTTATCTAAAACTTAAAAATGGCAATGACAGATTTACCTGAGGAAATCAATATAGAGCAACCATGATAGTAATAGTGCCTTGGGCATTTTACCTGCTTAAGTAAAGCGTTCCCTACAAAAATTATTGTAAGCATGAAAAGCAATGACCATGTTTTTGCTAAAATTAGCCCTCAATTTATTCAGCCTCAGGTGCCTTTCCATCATTATAAAGATGAAAGCCTGGGTGCCTGAGGCTAATGTGCACTGACTGCTTCTGACTTAGACAGAAAAGCTTATTCACAGAACATGACAAATCACATGATGTCCATATTCATTGAAAAGGTTGGAAAAAAAAAAAGAAATCTTTCTGCCAATGCTGCAAAGTTAATAATTTTCCATTTTTCAATTTACCACAATTTTTCGAAATACAATCAGAGGTCAAGTTTTAGAAATCAAACAATCGGTAATTAAAATAAGTGCATACATGCAAAACTGTGGGGTATATTTATAAATCAGTGACAATCACTGAAACATTCTCTGGTTGATAATCAGTTACTGGCAATGAAAATACATGGACTTAGAATATTCTCCACCAGATAATGTCAGATATTGTTTTTTTTTCAAACAGTTATGTATTCTGGTTAAAAATTCAATAATCCTTCAAAGTCAGTAATAGGAATCTCTGTATACCACATGTTCTGTGAACAAATATAGATGTAAATGATCCACTAAAGCTTGTCACTTTTCTTGGTTTTAAAACAATGATGAAATGCAATGTACACAATATTTTGGAAATAAAAAATATTGTCTGTATGTTTGTAAGGATTGCTATGGGAGAAATTTAATTCACCAACAGACACATACCATAGAATTTCTGATATACAATGAGTCCGTTCATTAAAAATTGAAGTGATTTAATAGATTAGAAGAAAGGGCCTTTGTATAAATTTGTAGAACATTTTGTAGACAAGTAAAAAAAATCCAATGAACTCTTCTGTGTGTCATTTGTGTTGATGACAAATGTAAAATAAGATATGTTTTATGTATATATATTAATTTATATGAACATTTATCAAACTATGTAGCTATTTAACTGTAATGTAATATGTATTTATGCATCAATTATCCACGAAGACTTTCCACCTATTTTTAGTTACAATTTAAGGTGTGGTGCACAATCTAAATTTTTCAAACGCTTAAAAGGCTCTCTGCATTGGCCATGTGACCTTTAATTCATGTATTTAGGGCAGGTGACACTGATAAGTTGCAATTGGATATTTTCTACTAGCTACAGGTAAAAATGTCAAAGGCTAGTAACTTTAACAGTAGAATCAATTTTTTTTAGGAATACAATAAAGTATTAAAATACTGATATTAGTCAATTATTATTTGTGTAAAAATGCACTGTGTGTATATTAAGTTTGCTGCATGTTCATCTGTATTCTTCCTGTTGTAAGTCATGACTAGGAACATACCTGATCTTTTCACTACTTAATAATGAAATGAGCTGAGCATTTGGTAATAAACACAATACAGAACTTTGTTAGTAAATTAGGAATCATAAATTAAGTTATAGTTGTAATACCTCCAAAATGCAATATATTGATAGTTGCATCAGAACCAATACTACCATTTTGTTTTTTATTTGCAATTCTGGCTAGTACACTTTTATTCTACAGTTCAATTTATGTTCCAGTAAACTTTACATTTTCCATACTTGGATTATAATGAATTTATATAGTGCCATAATTATGTGATAGCATAATCAATCTATATCAAAAACAGTAGGGGCCTTTATGCTTCCCCAATCCTAAATCTCAAGGCAATTGAAAACTGAGTTTAGGGCAAAGTAACAGGTATTAAAAAAAAGAACAAAACTCCAGCTTCATAAATCAAAGGGGTAAAATAGGTTAAGCATAAATTATGCCACACCCTCATCGTCTTCGGCTGTGTATGTGTAGAGTCAGCCACCATTTACTCAGGTGCACAACATAGCTCAGCTGTACTTCTGGCTCACCAAAACTGAGATCAGTAGTCCTCCTCACTGATGCCCGTTCTCTCCTCTGTGACAATTACGGAGCGCATATAACAAGATGGGATTAAGTCACAGCACAGTATGTATAGCTGAGCTGTGCCGTGCACTAAATGGTGGATGATTCTAATAATGCACAAAGAGAAACAGAGGGAAGACGGGGTAGAATACTACAAGAGCTAATATTTTGTGCTTGAACTGGTTTGTCCATTTCATTTCTAAGCTGGTGGTCTTCACATCATATTTTAGTTTAATTTGGATTGTAATTATACACTGTGCAATATACAGTTTCCCAGTCCATGTCATTACAGAGAATATCTTCTATCAATGCATCATTAATATTCTTGGCTTGTCATTCAAGGCTGTTTTATATTGTTGTAACTTGTTTCTGTACTACTACACATCCTTACAGAGGTGTTGACCCATGCATGTTAATACAGGCAGTGCTGAAAAGCAAGTCCTTCATTTGTAATGTGTTATTATAATGAAGAAAGTGGAATCTTTGCTGTTTCCCACACTCTGATGTGGTAGATGTTTTTCAAGCAGGAGGCAATTGCACAACCCTAACCAAAATGATGAAATGGGTGTGTCAGCAGGCAGGGTATTCTCATTGACAAGAGTTTTATTTTCAGGTGTTATGTGATATTGGTTTGTGTTTTATTTCATAGTGGCAAAGTCAGCATTGAATAATCAAATTTCACCGTACATGCTTTGATAAACTTTTTTTCTTCTTTAAAAAAAGTTTTAGCTACAAACTATACCTTCAGAGAATGGTCTTAGTCTTGTGCTGATGCTATAAACACTATTATGTCCTTGAAAGAAAATATTGTTGATGACAGCGATGTTAAAGATGATAATTACCCTTTATTGATCAATCATTTCTCCACCCCAAGCACTTATTTTTGGAGAGCCTGGTCTTTTCCTATAGGTTTACCTATAGGTGAACTGTAGCCTTGCTTTGAAGTTTTTTGTGATACAGTATCTGCCATTGGTGCAATCTGCTTCTGATTGTAGATACGTGATACAGATACAAGAAATGTTGCAAGAGTTGCGTGTAAATAAAATTTTGGGTCTGTTGGAGACTTTTGTAGCCTCAGATTGTCAACTCTTGGCCTAAATATGCTGGACTGGCCAGTTCTGGAAAAATTAATGATGTCATAGATTTGAGGTGATGGTAAATATCAGGGTGTACTTACATTTTGCAAATTTATGAGAATGAATCCTAAATGGTCATTTTATATTTTATTTGTTCAAGCATATCATCCATCTATATCATTTAAAAAGGGGCATATTTTGGTTAACATCATTTAATGTGCATGCAATTTTTATGATACATAGGGGTATCACAGTGGACCTTTCCATAAGCCAAATCTTCATAAAACTGTGTTAAATGTTTTATTCCATTTGACTCTATGCAAACTAAGAGTCCCTCAATCAAGAAACAGTGTGCTGGGCCATTTGTTTTAAATGTTAATATATTTTATACTAAGGAGTAAACTAGTCAAGTTCTCTATCACGTTTTAAGTCACATTGCAAGGGAATAACACTATGCATGATTTCTCTATTCTTTCACAAGCATTTTGTAAGTTGGTGAGAGAGCACTGTAGAACTTAGCTGGATAAGGGAGTGTCTGGGTAGCCATGTCATAAACAAAGGGATTGGCTGCAGTGAGAGAAGCAGGAATTCATTTTCAAGGTCAAGAAAAAGGAAAATTTGATGGATTTGTTGTTGAGCTCTAACTCTCACTCAAGTTCTTGTGCTTTGTAAAGTGTGACTACTGTTGTCTATTTCTTTTAAGTACAGACAGACATTCTGTGCATGAGGTATATAGGTAAATTGAACTCCAAGTGTAATTTAACAAGAATAGCAATGCATTTTTAGAAAGGCAGTGTGCATAGAGAACATGCAATTAAAAAACTGGATGCAAAATGCAGTACTTAACATTGTAATACTATGATGTATATGTCCAGCGTTCAGAATACCAATGCAACACAACCAAGAATAAATGTAAAAGCAAATTAACTGATAAGAGACTCCAAATAGTAGCTAAAGAATAATAAGCACCCCATAAATATTTTGAAAAATCTATATACAGGTAATACATAATAATGTACATACCAAATTTAACCAAAGCCTATTTTAAAGGTTGCAATGCATTATAGCTCTATTTAGTTTTTCATTTAATTTAATATTTATTTGTTAATAAGAATTAATAATAGTTTACCTAAATATTTATTTTTAAAAATGTATACATTTTTCATTCAAGCCAAAGTTACTATAACAGTGGGTTTCTAGGTTTTTTTGTCATGAAGTAAAAATTGCCAATGGCATTTACTACAGAAGACCAGGCAACTGATTTCTACCATCTGATATAGGTAATATATTCTACTATACATTGACATAGGTTAAGTGACGGGTGCTTTTCACAAACATGTAGGTGATTTACATAAAACCGACGTCTGCAGAAATTTAGAGAAATTACCCATTTATACCAGCATGCAGTATGGCACAACACACATGCTTCTGTGCTTTGAGGCATATTGCTTTAGGCAGCCCCCCCCCCCTAAAAAAAATGGAATGTAAAGACACAAAATGATCCTGCAGCTTTATTTGCAGCACAGTGCACCATAACACATATTGCGCCTGATTTATTAAAGCTATCCATGGTTGGAGAGGATACACTTTCCCCAGTGAAGCCGGTGATCCAGCAAACCTGAATGGATCTAGACAGGGATTCAAACACATTTGCAAGCAAACAGCAAAGGATTCTCTCCAGATTTTCTGGATTATCCAGCTTCACTGATGAAAGTGTATCCTCTCCAGCCTTGAAGAGCTTAATTAATAAATCAGGGCTATTGAAGGAATTTTTTAAGCAAATTAGAGATTCAACTAGATGCTAATCAATCTGCCTCTCAGTTTGAACAGTGCAGCAATTAATATTTGCACACAGGTCTGTGTTGCCATGTCAGGCACAATTTACTACACATTGCGGTAACAGATAGTTTGATCTGGACCCTATTCATTTTCTGTATAATTTCAGTCTTTTTTACTACATTGTTGTCTGCTCTCACGTAAAAGATTTCATTTTAACTTCACCCTCCTTGACAACTCGCCATTTCCCCTTTCTGATGAAAACCTTATGACCTTCAGCCTATCGAACTCCTGCCCCCCTTTACCGCACCCCAGACCTGGTCAATAGCAGAGAGATATCTGTAACCTTGACCACAACCTATTCTCAAACTGCCTTACGTTCCCAACCCCCACTCTCTCTAAAATCACATCTACGGATAAAGCTGCCACTAGGCTCAGCCACACTCTTTCTCTGGCTCTGGATAAAGTTGGCCCTGCCACCTTCCGCTACCCCGTCCTGCTAACCCCCGTCCCTGGCACAACAATCACGCAAAACAGCCACAAAAGGCTGTTCGTGCAGCTGAGCGCAAGTAGAGAAAATCTGGCCATAGCGCTGACCTCATGGACTACAAAGCCAAGCTACAAAAAATTAACACTGAGCTCACTGTCACCAAGCAAAATTATTTCTGCGCTGTCATTTCCTCTCAAGCTTCCAACCCACGCAACCTCTTCAACAACTGACTCCCGCCCAAACCCAACACCTGCTCCCCCACAACCTTCTCTGCTCAATACATTGCCACCTACTTTAGAGTGAAAATTGCCAAAAAAATCCAACCATATCCACCCCTTCCACCTGTAAATTATCACTGACCTCCCTCTTACTATGGATGAAGTCTCCTCTCTTCTCTCATCATCTCCATCTACTACCTGTCCACTGACCCAATTTCCTCTGCTCTACTCCGTGCCCATTTCTTCAGCCTGGCCCCTGCCCTAACTGAACAATTCAACCTCTCCCTTTCTACTGGTATCTACCCCTCCACTTTCAAACATGCCTATCCTGAAGAAACCCCAACTAGACCCCTCCCTATCTTCTAGCTACCGGCCTATCTCCCTTCTTTTATATGTTTCCAAGAGCCTCGTCTACAAAAGACTCACTGATTACCTGAGCACCAACTCTCTCCTTGACCCTCTCCAGTCGGGTTTTAGAGATGCCCATTCCGCTGAAACAGCCCTTACTAAAGTGGCCATTGTCCCAAGGTAACTTTTCCCTCCTTGATCTTTCCTCTGCTTTTGACAGTGTGGATCACCCCCTTCTAATACAAATCATGCTCTTTATTGGTATCAGTGACACTGCTCTCTGTTGGTTTGCTTCTTATCTGTCTGACCGCTCCTTTCAAGTTTCTTTCAATGATAATTCCTCCTCTTCAACTCTCCTCCCTGTTGGTGTTTCCCAACGGTCAGTCCTTGAACCGTTTTTCTTTTCTTTGTACACCTCCTCTCTTGGTAGTCTCATATCCTCCTTTGGCTTACCGTACCACCATACAAAACAGATTGCTGAAACTCAGCCTGGATAAAACCTAACTCC
>NC_092865.1:42552007-42600039 GCF_032062135.1 Pyxicephalus adspersus | reverse complement strand
CAAATTTCAAATCTCTCCCTGACATATTCCTAACTGTTAACAACACTGGTATTTGTCCCTCCCCTCAGGCACATTATCTTGGCATCACTTGCATCCTTCCCACCGCTCCTCTTCTGCTGCATCTCTTTGCAGTTTATCTTCACTGGCTTCTATTAAACCGTAGAATCAAATTCAAGCTCCTGTGCTTTGCCTTCAAATCCCTCCACAGTTCTTGTCCCACTTACCTTTCTGACCTGGTAAAATAATACTCCCCCTGCCGCTCTCTCCGCTCCTCCAATGATCTACAACTGACTTCCTCACTCATAACCTCATCCCATGCACGGATACAAGACTTCTCTGGAGCTGCCCCAACTCTCTGTAATGGCCTCTCCTATTGTGTGTAAATTCCCCCACCTACTAGATTGTAAGCTCTTCGGGGCAGGGTCCTCTCCTCCTTCTGTGTCACTGTCTGTATTTGTCTGTCATTTGCAACCCCTCTTTAATGTACAGCGCTGCGTAATATATAAATGCTGCGCTATATAAATGCTGTTTATTATTATTAATATTATTAATAATAATATTAACAGTGATTTTAATTTGTGACAAACTATTTCACTGTTATGTAGAAAGTGAAACACTTAGTTTAGAATTATTGTCCATAATTTTATGTTGCCTCATAAAGTATGATTTTGTATACTTTTATACATGCATTCAAGAAAGTCACAGATCGTTTTCTTATATTTAGACTGTTGCTATAGCTCTCTGTTCATTTATTTTTACTCTGTCACACCCAGTGGAGTGGCCCTGGAGAGTTACAGCAGGAACCACTGGCTTGAAATCAGAACAGATTCAGGCTGAGGTGTGGCATCTGATTTGTTCCAACTCTTGTAAAAACAAGGCCATGATACTTTGTTTTCTCCAGATCTACATCTAATTGTGTTTTTTTTTTCTTTTGGAATGTTATATTACTGGGCAAAACACAGACAAAAAGCATTCTTTGGTATTTAAAAAAAGATAAGATATATAAATTTTACAGTCATGTACAGGTTTTGTGAGTTCTGGGATTATGACGTAACTCATGGGCGGTCCAGAGTCCCTAGATTCAGTGGTCCGCAAGCTCAAAAAGGTTGGGGACCACTGATTTATTCTATTAAAATGACTGACTTGCAAATCTTCTTGCAGTTTCATCCAGAAAGACATGACATCCAATGTACCACTGCACTTTAGTTTACTGATAATGTCAGATCTTTGAACAAAACTAGGTGAATTTATTTTCTAAAATCTATAGCATACCTGACTTTGGTAAAAATAAATGTAAATTAGATTTGAGGTATATACCACTGAGGGTGCATGATAAAATGTATTTTTTGTTTCAAAGTTTTAATTGAAATTTTCAAATAAAGTAAACAATAACATTATACAAGTTTGCATAGAATAACAGGAGGTAAAATGTATTTTTAAGCTACATATACATGGAGACATTCATGAGCCCCTAATATTTTTCTGAACATGTTCATTAGATGATAAGAAATAAAGAAATTGTGTTGCCTGTTAAGATCCATGTTTTGCATAGCATATTAAAATAATAATAATAATGAAAATCTTTTTCTTTTTGATTTTGACCGCATGTCATTTTGGTGAAAAAGCCATAGCAGTTTAAATACCATAGTAACTAACTGCTTTTAGACTGCAACTAATATCTAATGTTTTTTAGGTGTAAGTTTTAGGTGTAAGCTCTCTTTCTCAGTGACTGGTTAATGCAAAACACATGACATTGGTACCCCTTTTGGCTCTTATATCTGTGAAGGACATTGTAAACTAGTTATCTATTATTGATAATATTTTATAGTATTTGTTTAGCCATAAATCTCAGCTACTGCTAAGCAGAAAAGATTCTTTTTTTAAAAAAATATGACTTGGCCTAATATTATGGCACCAGCCGTTAGGAAACCTTTGCAGGAGTAATCATGAAACTTTCTATTATAATTAGGGATGAGCGAGTGGCATTCGATTTCACTGCAAATTGGGCCGTTCTCTCTTACCGAACATGTAAGCGAGAACGGTCTGTGTAAATTTGGCCATCGAGATCTGCAAGAGCAATCAGGGGAGCCGAGCCATGGGAATCCTCCTGTGTGCGATCCCCGGGCACTAGAGGTTAAATGAGGGCTTGCCCTCTTTTAACCTCTAGTGCCCGGGGATCGCACACAGGAGTATTCCCACATCTGCATTCATGAATGCAGCCGTGGGAATCTTCCTGTAATTATTTCTTCGATCTTCTGATGGGTCCGCGAAATCAGTTCACCAAAATTCTGCGGACCCATCAGAAGTTTGAGTAACGCTTCTGACATTCTCGCTTATCCCTAATTATAACCAATTTTCATTACATGTGATTGGGGATTCAAAGTGAACACAACTTTACCTTATTTGCTAGGATAAGAGAACACTGACTTTGGTAGATGAACAGCCAAAATATCTTTAATAAATCAACCCCAGTGTGTCACTAAAACACACTTTCATGATAAGAGGTGTGCCTGCAATTTACACATACCAATGATGAAGTGATACCACCTCACCCATGGAGACACTCCTTGAGGTTGCAAGTTCGCGTTTATATAATAGGTGAAACTAGATCTGGATTAGCAGTCCCTTATTATGTAATATCTAGAATGTCTAAGAATGTTCCCTACCTCTTAATCATATCTAACCACAAGCTTTTACATTTTTTACAATCCACTGTAATGTACAATCAGTAATATGTATTTACTAAGACAGCACATAGGGGGTTATACAAATTATTAACACTATAAATTCAGCTATGATTACTTCCCAAAATAGTACAACATTCTATATTTTAAATAATAGTGACAATAATACTTACCAACTAGACTTTTTTTTTTAAATGTGTGATTGTTTTTGACTTTCTTAGAGAGTTTCTTTGACTTACAAGACAAAAAGTTGTAATCCCTGCTACTATAAATTGCACACAATTGATTTGCACCACTTTCCCCCACCTCTTAGATTGTATGCTCTTTTGGGCAGGATCCTCTCCTTCTGTGTTATCATATCTGTCATTTGCAACCCCTATTTAATGTACAGAGCTGTGAAAAATTTTTGGTGCTTTATAAATACAATTTAATAGTAAAAAATGCAACTGTCATTTCTTTTTGGTTTTGGTGCTATGTTTCAGTTTATTTTCTACCTAATATAATGTAATGTAATTCTGTAATTTGTCAAATGTGTAAACTCACTAGAACTGCATTTCCGGTACTTAGATTTTGGAAATGTGGCTCCATTAAAGCAACTGCAAGTTTAAAAAGTTAAAAATGAACAATACAATAAATAAGGGAAGGTTCATTTAAATAATTACAGTAAAGTGAAGTTTAATTTGCCATTTTTATGCAGTTGTATACTGCTTGCTGAACATATGGCTGCTGGGGTAAAGCTATTGGGTAGACAGAAGTTTCAGAATCATCATCCTGGTTGAAGTAGCTAAAAATAATGCTATAGGGTTTAAGGAAATTAAGTCTAATCTTTTCTTTCAGAAGCCAGATTTGTCAAGCTAAATAAGACATGAACTGGCGTACCCAAAGGTGGCAGTCTTAAATAACGCTACTCATAAACACTAGAAAAATAGACCATCAAGTAGAGGTGGAAATTGTAATGTGTAAAGGTGTCCGCAATGTGTGTTGATAATAAGGGATACCAATATGTAGTATAAGAGACATCTCTACATTTAGATTACATGCGACACCAATGTAATGATTTGTTTCAATTTTATTTTTTCTAGGAACTTGGAGCTTTTTTTAAGAATCTATCAACATGTTGGTTATGCTAGCAGGTGTGTTTGTGGTCCATGTTGCCATCACTATAATGCTCTATGTTGCCACTATTTCCAATGTAAGTATGAAGAATACTTTTTATCCTTGATTAATACAACCAAAAATAAACTTTTCATAATCTGGTATAATGTCCAATTTTTGTAATTGTTTCTGGTAGAACAAAATATTGTTTTTTTCCTTGAAGGAATTGAAACATGCTGTATTGTATATCATTATGCTTTTAACAAGAAATCTTTAACAATGAAATATAATCACACATATAAATCTATAATCATATATAATTAGCAATCTTACATGCATACAGTATACAGTAGTGAAGGTTTTGAATCCCTTTAAAGTTTTTAAATCTGTCACTTTTTATTTTTTATAAAATATTTATTTTATTTTTTTCTTAATATTTCCCTGTAGAAAAATGTCAATGGGACTAAAAGCAAACAGGAAATTCAAAATATTGAATTGTCGCCAAAACAGAAATAAAAGGGATATCTTCCAATGGGGACATTTGTTCTAGTGTCAGCAGCCCAAGGGAGCATTTACCTCACTTTGGAGAGATTTTTCTCTTATTTCCTGTTGTGAAAGGAAAGGAAGGGAAGTAGAACATTTGGGTTCAGAAGCACATAACAAAAAAATCCAACAGGGAACATAACCTTTCCCAAAATGTTTTGTCTGTAGATTTATGTGGAATATAAAATATGTATTAGACTAACAGGCACTGTATCAATGTTGCGTTAATATATAACATTTTGTCTATCTACAACAACAGAAAATGCATAGTCATTATGGATCTGCCAACACTGTAGGCTTATGCCTATATATTCCTGCAAAAGCACAAAAATAGCCACAAACTATTATAAATTCTCTATTCACTTCAATGGGGGCAATGCAAGTGTTTATGATGATGTTTGTGAACATTATTAGTAATTTTTGGCTATTTGAAAGTATTTATCAGCATTTTATCACTCTTCAAATGTTGCGGCTACATTCTCTTTGCAGCTATGAAATGCAACACCCAGACCTTCAACTATTTAACAGCACATTGAAACCATTGGGAATTTCATACATGGGCTTTTCAAAGCAAAATTGTTAATGCTGAGGAAACAGTTCACGTAAACTAAGCCTGAGTAATCTTTGCAATACTTCACTGTTAGTAAGAATTTCAACCCTTTTAACAATGTCTTTGATTCATATCTAAAAACTGGCATGGAGTGGTGCCTCTTAGTTTATGGTTTTGAATACTGAATATTGAGTAATCTGTTGCATTGTTGACTTTGACTTTGATGCCTAAATCCAGTCATTTTTTTGGGGGGGGATTTGGATAAAGTGCCGAACAGTTTGAACCTTGCTCTGGTTTTCATTGTTAAAAGAAATTTCAAAAAAAGTTTTTGTGCTTTTAAGAAATTTAGTTGTTAGATATTTAGCATGATAAAACTAGAAGTAGAACCAGCATATGAAGTAAATAAATATGGCTCGCTGTGTATTTACAAACTAAATATACAAACAGGTTTTTGTTTCAAAGTTTTTATTGAAATTTTCAAATTAAGTAAAAAATAACATTACACAACAAAATTGCATAGAGTAAAAGGGAGAAGAAAAAAAAGGGGAAAGGGGCGAATAGGGGGGTCAAAACAAAGGAAGAAGTGCGCCAACCAGTAACCAGGCTTTAGTAGAATAAACATATGAGGTCAAACATAGTTCAATACCTCTTAGGTTACAGAGTCTAAATACAGCAGGTGATAAAGTAGTTTTCCAAAATTAACACTAAACAATATAATGCAAATCAGTACAATTGTACAAAAATAGCATTATTCACGGATTCTTATCAAACTTATGAGGTATACAGGCCTGTCATGTTTATAGTGAGATCATAAAGGTTGTCGGGTAGAGGTACCTTTTATTCATTCACTCACTTTGTAAACATAATATTGTATTACTTTGTAATAAATTAGGTATTGGGATAAACCAAGGTTTATATCACTTTTATGGTCTTTCTCCTTTATGGGTATTGTAAAGTCTAAGTTATATTTACCAACTCCTGGAAATGGATTGTGTCCTGCATTGTCAACAGTACAACACTAGTTATTAAAATAAACTAAGTAACTCTTTTAGACACAGAAGACAACTACTCTTGGAGACATTTTTTCTGTTCTGTATTGAGCAAGATATAGCATGCTTGTCCACTATATTTCTGCTGAGGTGAATCAACCTTGCTATTTGTAAGGGAGACCAGTTTTGACGGAGAGCTCTTGTTCGAAAAAAACTGTCAAACAAAACATTTTATTTACAATGGAGACATTTTATCCCATCACTTGTTTTCTAAAGCTACGTACACACGTCAGATTTTTATCGCCCGATAATCGGCATCGGCCAATTATCGGGCGAAAATCTGCCGTGTGTACAGTCGGTGTCGTCCATCGTCCGGACGACCGACCTGCCGGATCCACGGACGATGGACGACAGCCGATCCTAATGAAAGGGAAGGGGAGAGTGCGCAGCAGGGTGCCGCTCCGTCGCTCTCCCCCTCCCCTCTCCATAGAGCATGAATGGTTCTGTATGTACAGCACCGTTCATGCATCGTGCACTCCCTTGTCGGAAGTGTGTACGCAGCTTAACACAGGAATTAAGGAAAATCAACTTTGCAGCATGCAACAAAAAACTACTACTCCATAAAACTTTAATGTAGGTTTCTGTAAAATTTGCAAAATAAATTTGCAATCATTGACCAATAATCAAAATGGATGAAAAGTCTTTACCTTTACCATCTATTCTCATATACCCCATACATTGCGATAGACAGGATTAGATCTGATTGTTTTCAAGCAACTCTTCAGTAATACATGATTAGAGTAGTCACAAAGGGTCGTACAGAATTTGACCAGGGATCTATCAGTGTTACACAAATCAGGGAGATACAATATCACATTGTCAAACAAATTACACTTGGAACCAAATCATGCATTGACAAATACAAAGATGAAAGCTTTAGAAGGTGAAAACCTTCATAGGTCAGTTCAATCAAAGACAGAAAATTTCATTATTAGGTAAAACCACACTATCAGAAATAAAATGGTACTCTGTAATTGGAAATTAGAAGTAGGTATTCTGTTTCCTTAAATACAAGAATCAAGAAGAGAGGGTGCAGACACAGATCTGATGGCTACAATGGAACTTTGTTAGATTTAGGGTACATATAACCTAATCATGCAGATATTAGGAATGTTACATTTTTTTAATACTGGGAAATGCTCAGTATGCACATTTATATGCATTATTATTGACTGTATTATTTGTCAATATCAGGTTTGGATAAAATTCAACGATGGAAGTGGGTCAGAAGGCATTTGGAAGACATGCAAAGCTACGGTTTGTGTGTCTATATATGATAATATGCGGGCTGGAAATGGTAAGTGTTTTCTTTTTCTTCAGTTTTTTTAGCTAGTCCTGTGAAATTGCTTTATAAAACAAGAATTAGGCAACTACGTATTATAAAGTACAATAATAGATGTAATTACATTTTTCCAAAAATCAGCTTTTTGGTGTCCAATTTTGCAGCCCATAATGTAATGCTGGTATTGTATTAAGTGTGGGTTTGGCTGGGGTCTCAACATCTGATATCATTGTTAGAGACAATGATTAGCAACATAACAGAATGATTTTTCACTGAGCATCAATAGAAGGACATATTTCTTACAAATGTAAAGAGGCACATTTACACTGATATAACACTACACTGCAATTTTCACTTCCTAACATTGATTGTTTGATTTTATGAATACCTCTGAAAAGAATCATTGTGTCAGTCATACAAGGTAATTTATAATGAAGTCAATGTGACATTTACTAAATACTAACAGGTGGCAATTCTCTGTCATTTAAAATGTATGAACAAGACAAATTTACAAGGCATTAGAAATCCTCCAAATTTAAAAAATTGTATTTTTTTCCATTTGATATTATTTCTGTAGATCACTGGTGTCAAACACAAGGCCCGCAGGCTGATTCCGGACCGTCTGGCCATTTTATGTGGCCCTCAGTGTCCGTGCCGCATACAAGTGCCTGACATTTGCAAGCTGAAGGGCCCAGTCCCAGGAAGCTAGGTAGAAGCAGGGTGGTCCTCACAAATGCCTGACCGTGCTGCAGGCAGAAGGACCCCATCCCAGAAAGCTACAGGAAGCTAGGTAGAAGCAGGGTTATCAACACAAGTGCCTGACCGTGCTTTAGGCAGAAGGACCCCAGTTACTTTTTCACACTCCTGCTGAGACCCAGCACTAAGCACCACTGTGCCGGAGTCCCGATCCTGCTGCCAGTAATTTGCTGCTGCTCTAGTTATAGATTCTCAGTGGGATGCTACATTAGCAATGTCTCCAGACTCAGGAGACACTGGCCTCTATCTCAGCACAGTCAGTGCCTCCATTCTTTTACTAGGACTATGCATCTTATTAAAATGTTCGCTACTTAGCCTGTGTTTTAGATTTCTGCCCCTTATGTGATTTGAGTTTGACACCCTTGCTCTAGATAATGCCACCATGCAACATCTAACCTATGAAAGCCCTGGCACTGCCCCTGATAATCTGAGCAGAGAATGCCTCAATAAATGACAATGGAGCACTGATGAAGAGAAGCTGAACCCTCGGTCTGTAATCTGCAGGACTCCAGTCTGCTCTGCACTCATCTATGAATAAAAACTTCTATTGCAGCCTTTATTCATAAATGACTTTAGTTTTTCCTGCTCCTTGCCATAGCTTTAAATGACAGCTGTTCCTGCCAATGTACAGTATATTTTGTACTAAAGGATTTACCTGTAGTAAAGGATTTCAGGACAATAACTACAGTTATCTTATGTGCTATTTTTACAGGATTGGTTAATTTAGGTACATCTTTTATGTGCTTACGTACCTAAATCCAATTATATTTTAAAAAGATTTGTGGTTTAAATAAAAAGAAAAAAATATATATATATTATATATATATATATATGAGGAGTATATGAGGAGTATATGAGGATATATATATATATATATATATATATATATATATATATATATGAGGAGTTGCAGGGAGAACTTGGCATTCTTGTCTTTGGTGCCAAGGGCCTTATCCAAGCACTGCGGACACTTATTTGGCATTATAGCTGAACAACAGCATTTAAGCAACTGCAGCTCCTTTAATGATCTCACGGCAAAAGTATTGCTTAACCTATTATTAACATTTTAAGGGATAGGGTTTAGTTTAATGTTAAGTGTTAGGCTCAAGTTGAAGGCTTTGAAGGTAAACTGGCAGGCAATTTAAAAAACAACAGATTGTGGGCAGGCAGATTCATTATTGCAGAGGGAGCAGACGATGTCACTTCTGCAACAAAATGAACTTACTTGCCTTTTTGCAATGCTTGTTTTAATGCTGCACATGCACAGCTCAGTGTATCATGGTGGATACCCTGGCATAGCCTGGCTTCTGGGAAAGAATTAATTTCCATGCACATGCTTTGGAGGTATTCCCACCTGGCTAAGTTGGATTACTGAAGAACCTAAACCTAGAATAGGATTGGGTGACAATGGCAGTGCCCATGATGAAGCGAGGAAAGATGAGTGTAATTAAAAATTTGCAAAAAGACATCATTGCCTTATCTTTCTACAATTAAGTAGAATATTTAGATAAAAAATACTGATAACCTTTAGCACTTTAGCCGATTGTAGCATAAACTATTACATTTTATTTCTTACTCTTTCTTTTACAGAGGCTTCTATGGGAGCAGTTCAAGCGTTTATGATCCTGTCCATTATCTTCTGCTGTTTTGCACTAATTTCATTTATTGCACAACTCTTCACAATGGAAAAAGGATCTCGCTTCTTCATCACAGGAGGTCTCATGCTTTTCTGTTGTGAGTATAAATATTACATTTTAAGTGATTCACTCAACATATCTAACAATAAAATCAATAGATGCAATCATCAGAAATACACACAAATAAATGTAATGTACACTGCTGCGTAATGTTGGCCCTATATAAATCCTGTTTTTTATTAATAATATTATTAATAATAATAATTATAATTATTAATAATATTAATAATAATAATAAAGTGTTTAAGTTGAAGGCTCATAGCTAACCTGGTGAATTGCTATTATTTTAATCCCAGCATATACTTTCTGCTTTTAGATGCCCTGATAACTATATCTCTGTTTTTAATGTAAATTCCAAGTGCCTTACTTCAGAGTCCTCAATTCCAACTTGTAAAAGAGCTACTTTGTTTTACCAAGTACATTACAGTGTGTTGCAAGTCAGAAAGAAATGCTGCATTGCACAGAAATTCATTCCAACATATGTCTTGGAAGCCACTGATGAAAGTGGACTTATTTTGACTCATACAAGATCCAAGAGACTTGTCAGTATATGTTCTACTACAGTCTCATTGGAGAGGTTGGGAACCATTGTGTACATGCATGTTGCTGTGGTGGATTGTGCCAGTTGCTTCTGGCCATTCGGTTGCTTTTACTCCTCTGAAGGAAGATCCACATCTCAGCTGCACTCAACTGTACTAAAAATTGTTGTCAAACGCTGTAGTTGACCGTAAAAAAAAAAACATTGTAGTTAATAGGATTTTTTGAGAATGGCAAGCCTGAAAGGGGCCTAACTGTAAAGTCTGTTTCATAGTTGCAGTTAAAACGTGTTTTTAGCTGCTCCTAGCTGCCACTCTTCAGTACAGTGCAGAATTTAATATACTTGTTGTGCCAAAGGGTCGCCAGAAGCAACATGTTGTATTCAGCAATGGCAGCTGCAAGCTGCACCCAAGCTGCCTGCAATCACATGCACAAAGTGGTTCCCAAACACTCCCATTCAGTTGAATGGGAGTGGTTGGGAACATGGATGGTCAACCACAAGTCTGAAATTAGCATCAGTAAAACTACTGGCCCAGAACACCCTTGTGGTCTGTGGTGGTCTGGCAGAGCTGAGAACTCCAACAGAGAAGTTTGGTTCTGACATTGAAATCCTTGAACAATACTAAATGAAAATAACTGATTCAAGATAACTGATGTTTAATCCTTTCTCATTTACAGGGCTCTGCATCTTGATTGGAGTTTCAATCTATACAGCCAGATTTGCAAATTCTACTCCTGAAACTTACCATGCATATTGCTATATTTTGACGTGGATCTGTTTTTGTCTCAGCTTCATACTTGGAATTCTCTATATGATCCTGCGGAAGAAATAATAATTTTATTGAGCTCTATTATTCTATTAACCCTTATGCCTGTGAACTTTAATTTCAAAACAAACACCAAACTTGCCAGCACAAGAAATGCTCCATCATACCAGGAGAGTCCATAGGGCAAACTTTTATGATTAACTCTATCCACGGGGTTACTTCTATGACAGTCACACAAAAAGTCAGAATTTAAAAATTAAGTATTTATCCCTTTTTTAGGAATAAAGAAAAATATAAATAAGGCAGCTGGGTAGTTGTTCAGATATCTTGCTTTCAAGTAGCAAACAACTTTGTTTTCCTTTAAAAAAAATAAACAGGCATAGCAAAAATATTTCCAAAATGAAATTGGGATGTACTTTGAAATAAAGTCTTCATATTTTAAGTTATTTGAATTGTATTTCAAAAATTGTTAGATAAAATGTGTTAGGTTGTGTATTAGCGACACCGAGTGGCAGCCTCTAGGTATTGCGAGTTTAAAATACAAAACCACAGCATTGCCAGAGAATTCTGCAGAAAATGGTGACTGTATTTTGAATTTTACAAATTTGTCATGTTATGTAAAATCAAGGAAAACATTAATAGACGGTCCTGTCAGTGTCTATATATAAATATGTTTAGATAGTATTGTTAAACGTTTCTAATATTAAAAAATACTGTAAACAATATCATATGAAATATATTTCTTAGGTGATACTTGTATGCTATTTTTGCATTATCTAATACTGTAACATATTAGTCCTTTTAACCAAGCAACAGTTACTGAGGGTACAGTTACCTTATGCAACAAAATGGTTCGAATATTGAATATATAATGAAAAGGTTTCTCATTCTGGCTTTACTGAGGCCTAACTTCATAAGGGTCATTGGCTGCTCTTTGGCTTGCTTTGGGAAGAGGTTAAACATTACTGCAATGTTTTATTTATCAGCCGTGACCTAACCTCAAGGGCTAAATAATGCAACCAATGGATATACGTGATATAAAAGGGAACCTCCATAAAAATATTGTACCAGAACTTTTTGTTTTTTAGTGAAAACTCTTAAAGGACTCAACACTTCTTTAGCCAAATGTGATAATCATAACACAAACAATCCCCTAGACTACTGGAATTTTTGAATTATTTGGAAAAAAGACTGTAGCCACCATTTATGATTGGTAATACAGATGTAATGATATATTAGATGTTATGTAGCACTGATCTCTTGTTTAAAGGCTCATTTACAAACTTAGCACGTGCATTGTGCTGCATTGTGCAGAAGTCTTAAATGGCAACGCATATTCTAAGGGCTCAACAAGAGATGAATGACAAACACATGCGCAGAACAAAAAGAAACAAATCAAATCGGCACGAAAGGTGTTAATCTAGAGTCGTATACCATTTTTTATGGCACTAACAAAATCATTCTGGTATGCTTGGATTTAAATTTACTAGTAACAAAAACAGTTTTCTCTCTTCACACTACATTTACAAAAGCAGGGTATACATTCAGGTATATTGTTTCTGTTTGGAATGACCAAGCCTGTTACATTATTTCCAGCACAACCAACAATGGTCATATACAACAATGTTTACAACAGACATTCATCCTCAATATTTCTTTAAATAAACTATCATTCCAAATTTACATAATCTCTTCTAATATTTCTATCTGTTTTAATAAAGAAAAATTCTTACCTACAACTTCAACTTTTTAAATATATTCCTGTAGTGTGTAAGTATTAAAATATTTTGTCTCCCAATATCACTGATGTTCTCAGGTATATTAGTAAACCTAGGTATTTTTATTTTTTATTATATAGCTACTAATGGGCATTGTATTTTGCATGGGGGGCTATTGCATCTTTTGGAATGGAAACAAATACTTTATGCACTAACTGTAAATATTTTGATACAGCATTAAAAATCCCCAGGGAGCACAGTTCTGCATTACTCAAAACCGACGTGCCTGTGTTTTTATTTAAATCCCGTGTGACTTTGTTTTTATTTTCAAAAATCAGTATCTTTCACACCTACAGGTTTAGACCTGCACAGCTTCCAACAAATGGCACCTTGATAGGATCTTATTTTACCCTGGAAAATGCCACTCAGAGATCAGATGTGAGCCATTTGAAGAAAAATGTTCGATTTCCACTGATTCTGCTTTTTAATAAAACAAAATAAAAGGGGAATAGTGGGTAATAAAAAGACCTTTATTCTGGAGTCTAGTACAAGCCTTGTCTAAAAACATTGCATTCTGTAAAAAAACAGGAAAATTAATAAATAAAAATGGCATGTAAGACCACCAAAAGTCTCGGGAAACTTTTTCTAATAATTTAAAAGGAAAAAAAGAAGCAGAACTATGTAAAGCAGTAGGATAGGGCCATTTTATGTGGTTCAGAGGTCAACATGGGAAAGATTTAAATCCTTTCATTTTCTCTTTGTACATTTACAACTCTTTGATGCTCCACAGCTTACAGATTAACAAAGGATCGTTCATGATTTAGAGGTTGTAAGGAAGAGCTGGAAGTATAAATGGAATTCATATGAGACATGGGTCACAGTAACCATAAAGCTTTAGCCTTCTAGGTTTTTGGTTAACAGTATTTTATTACACCACATTTGCATGGAAGGTACTTTGCAAGAAAAAAAAAGCTTTCTTGATAACAAATTTTAGCATGGATATACAGAACATGCCCATGGTAACACCCCTGGACAGCAGCACTAATTCATCTGTCAGGCAAAGGGAGAGAGAAGAGAGGAAGGAATGGTTGATGCAAAAGTGAAGAGTGAATCTAGACCAGCAGCCCTAAAATTACTAGCTCAACACCAGCAATTTAGAAGAATCGTTGCAGAAAAATGCAGATATGCTGTAACCAGAGAAATCCAGTGGCTGCGGTGAAAGCGAAAGATGCAGCACCACCAGAGAGCAGAGCGTGTTCTCTTAATTTAGTAAATATATGCTCCATTATAGACAAAGCAATGAGCTGCAGTGAATTGGTGTAATCTGCCGGAGGGGTGTGGAGGTCATGAAAAATCCAAGCCTATTTATTTTTCATATCAGGTGGCTGATATTGGCCTCCAGCTGGAAAGGATGTACGTATGCAGTTTAAAACTACTTCCTCATGTTGGCTTCTCTTTCCTCCGGAATGGGATCTGTCATTTAACTTTGCCTATACTTTTTCTTTGAAGCCCCTTTACAGCTCGGTTGTGCTAGAGCTTCATGAGGAACCAAATCAATTCTGTCCCCACACATACAGTGCCATTACCCTTTTCTTTCATTCTGCCCTGAATGCTCTAAGTTGCTGAATAAATGTAAAATACAATTGAACAACGTGAACAATTCTCAGGTATACTATTTTTTACATTGCTGGCATCAACAATAGTGACCAAAATTGCTTTTCCTGACACATCATCCAAATGTGGAATCCAATTCCTTGTACACACTCTTACTGGAATTGAATATACATATTCCAATATATTTTAATATTTGGGAGACAAATGAAAAATTGACCAAAAACAGTTATTTTCAAAAATGTCACTCAAACATGGAATACATTTTTGTTAACACAACTATTGTAATTAAGTATACAGATCTGCTTGAATTTTGGAGGGGCAAAAAAAAACAATGGTGAACAAAACAGGTGATTTTTTAACAATGTCAACTAGTTTTTACATATTTATATAGTTAGATAAACTCATTATATAGACGTGCCTGAGTTTTTTGAAGGTTAAATGAACAACAGTAGCCAAAATAGCTTTTTCAATCACCTTACCTAAATGTGGAATTCAATCCCCAGTTTACAATCATACTCACTGTTACTGCAACTAAGTGTACATGCCTACATTTATAACAGTTTTTGGGAGGCGAAATGAACAACAGTAACCAAAATTGCTGGGTTTTTATATATGACAACTAAATGTGGACTAAAATTTTCCAATTACTAATGTACACAGTTAGTAAAACTCAGCAAAAGTACTTGAATGTTTGGGAGTTACATTGAATAAAAGTGACCAATATTGCTTTAAAACATGTCACCCAAATATGGAATACATTTCTCTGTTTACAAATATTCACACCATTACAAAACTCAGTATACAGATGTACTTGAATTCTTATAAAATGAACAACGGTGCCCAAAATAGTTTTTTCAAACATATTATAATGTTCCTACATGGCTGCTGACAACCATAATTGTTCCTAACTATTTTCTCATCCCCATATCCCTGCCGCCTTCTTTAAAACACACCAAACAACAATATATTTGTGTGGAGGGCAAGGCTACAGCTTCACTGATTCAAACCAACATATCCATTCAAGCATTTTTTCCATACAAAAACAACTTTGTACTGGTCATGACAATGCTACCCAATATATAACTTTATAAACAGGTCAAAAACTTTTCTTCATTACTTGGGCATGCGCAGAAGGAGCAGGATGCATGATGTAAGTATCCTGAGAGGCTCTGCGCTCCCGTTCATTAAGGGGGCAGTGCTGCACTTTTTTTTTTTTTAAAGTTTTTTTTAAAAGGTTGTTGCACTTAAAAAAACACTAACAAACAAAATGTTTACTTTAAATAAAGGGGTTATCTACCCTTTTATGTAATGTAAAAAATCTGAGTTTAAGTACGCTTAGGTTACATTTTTTATGTTGTAATTTCAAAAGGAATTCTTCCAACAGTTCCTCTACACTGAAAGAGAACATCATCGCTGTACCTGCACCACAAAAGGATATGGCACAGGTACATCACCAGGTCTCTGTCTGTAAAAAGTTGTTTTTCCCTTCCTACAATGTAAATATTTGCATATGTAAACTGTGGTTGCTGTTTAGATTGTGGCCCTTCTTGCAATCCAAGCCTTTCTTGCTAAGATCAAATGTAGTATATGGTATTATCAAAGCCAGGTGTAGGAAAGCTCAGCTTTGGGAGTAAGATACCTGATGCAAGTACTCTGTGCAATAAAACTGGAGGTGGGGGTTACTTCCTATCACCCCCTGCTGCTGGGATGGGTGCTGTCTGGTCTGGTTTAGAGACCAGGAGAGAGAAACCTGCAGTGTCAATGCCCCTTGGGGGCACTAATATTTCACAGCATTTAAAGTCACTGTACCTTATATGCTTAAGGTTATTTAAGGTTAGTGTAGCTTTTATTAATGCACTTCCAACATTAACAGAGTTAAGTACTGTTCTTCATACTTTTTTATTGGCACTAACAGTTACATTTTCAGGATAAGTAGGCACCCCTACTTCTTCCTATTACTGACACCATTAAACCATTCTGTTCTGTGAAGACAACAATCCCTGAGCAAAAAAACAAAAACATAACAACATATAATAATAAAAGTTATGATCTGGGATAGGAGGAGGAAGTGTCAGAGATATGAGAATGATCATAAAACTATTTGATTAGTGATTTAGAAAGCTGAGGCCCATGGTTCAGTCCGCTATCTCTTCTGTCAAACAGAGTTATCATTCATAGTTCAAAGGTTTTCCTCTCCTGAGTATTTTCAAAGTTTCTTTTCAGAAATAAAAGAGTCAGGTTGTAAGAAATTGTCCTGAAACCGTAACTGTTAGTATAAAAAAATAAAAACGTATCACAGACAGTACTTAATTCTGCTGATGTTGCACCTTAAATGCAAAACTTTTTCAGCACCTGCCTCTTGGGTTAGACCATTTGGCTGAGACCAGAGGAATTTTTATAACCAACCAAAAGGCTATCCTGGGTCTTGCACCTTGGCATTTTTTTCAAAGTACTTATTTTTGTAGTGTTTTATGTCTACTGCACAACACACTTGCACTTTTGTAGTAAGCCATGGGTCCTCCAGCCTTGCCTAAAAGCAAGGGAAAGTTAGGGAACGTTTATTTACATGTGAGCCCTGCACTAGTTACTTAGGAGCATCTTTCTCTGGCTGGTCCTCCAAAGTATTGTAGCCATTCAGTCTTAGCCCAGGGTGTCCATTTATGGATACTTGTCCTCTGTCTGCAGAATCACACCACAGGGGGGTTCAGATATAGAGGCCCCTATCTCTTTAGGGGACATACCCACGTGAAAGCACCTTTTGCACTTTTTTGTGTGGATCACTTTGTGCACATTACTTATTTTGCTACAGGTAATATAGTTTTCAGAAGTGCTTACGCATCACATACTACATAAATTGGTTGTATGTAGTACATATGGATTTAGGTCATGGTTAAAACTGATCAAGTGGAAAGTCACATTGCCACAACAATGAAAAAAAAAGATGAATCTTATAATCCTTAACCTTCTTGAGATCTTTAATCCTATGGGTTTTAATCTCTTTTCATAACTAATTTTTTTCTGCAGTTTTCTATGGGAACGCCTAATCCCTGGATCTATGTATTTGAGATTATGTAGTGAAGGTTTGCATGTGTGTCTGTGCAGGGCCAAGAGAAAAGAATAAGCAATTTGTTTGTTGTTTTTTTATGAGAGTTTGGTTTTGTATTATTTTGTATCTAACACTGTATGAAGGCTTAAAATACAAACACAAAATGGTCATTTTTTTAATACTAAAAATTTTACTTCCATTCTATCTATGCATTTGGTATGCAAACAACTAGGAAAATAAACAAGCACAAATAGATTTTGTCACATATAAAAGTAACAATAAAAAAACAAAATATATTTTTTCCATTGAATACCTATCTGTATGTGGTGTTACCCAAAACTTAGTGTCAATCATTTGAGTAGTCATCCTTCTGCAGCCAAAGTAAATCTAAATTTAACAGTGACTCCACCAGGTATCACTTATCCCTAAAGGTTAAGATTCATTTTGCACTTAATTTAACCTTCTCTTTGATGAAGTTAACTCCAGCCAAAAATGCATTTTATTTAGACAGAGCATAGAATGATTAGGACCTCGTACTAGTTTTATTGCTACTTATATCCCATATGGTGAAATTTCTTGCCTTTTACTTTACAAGTAACACAACGGAAATTTTACTCAGCATTTATACAGGCACCACTAAAACCTAACAGAAGTTCAAGCTTTTCTACATCTTTACTAAACTTGTTTTAGTTTTGGATAGAATGGGGACAAATTCAAACTAATGTTAGGTTATACTGCTGTTGGTAGTTAAGGGATTTTGTCACTTCCTGCCTGGTTAAAAAAAATGTTTCCCCAGGATGGAAATAAACAACACTATTTTTTTTTTAAAGCGGAAGTAAACTAAAAATAAAAATTACACTTACCTTTAATCTGGCAGATACCTGGATGGCGCTGGTCCTTCTTGAGATCCAGTCCTGCGTTGTCCTGGGATCAAGACTTAAAAGGGCAGTGCTGCAACCATTTTTTTTTTGAGTGTAGCACTTAAAAAAAAACACTTTTACAGCTTGTACAGAAAGTGAGAGGAATTCTCTCTAAAAAAAAGTCCCAGATAGCAGGGGGGTTGTGAATATGTTTCTGTACATGGTGAATACCTGGTAATCCTACAAGGTATGGACACTTCCTCTTTCCCTGGGGTAATGTTCTACAGCCGGATTTTCCTTCTGCAGCATTGCCACTCACCTATACATTTCTCTAATCCTTCTCTCTAAATAGTATTCTCCTCTCTATATCATGTGTCACCTGTCACAGAGGAGCCGGTCAAAATTTTTTTTTAAAGTTCCTAATCATTCTAATTAAAGATCTAGTTCTCTGTTCTAGGTGTGCGTTCAAGTAGATTAGTGATTTGGGGTATTACTGCTAGCTGGAGAATTTCCAGCCACATATATTGCTGTTTGCTTTGAATACCCTAAGTACTGTATTATGTTTCTGCCCCCTGTTTTTACTGATAAAGTTTGTAAATTATTTTATTGTTTGACTTAAACTTACCACTTAAACTCCCTGCTTTATCTGATTCCAAGGTTGGGGTATGTGAATGTTTTTTTCTGAGGTCCACTTTACTTGATATAAAGCACATTCATAACAGCTTGTATCTTTTTGTATCAAAGGTTACACAAAGTGCCTTCCAATGGTTGGTGCAGTGCCTTTTGTTAAATCGTGGGTCCAAGGGAGATTGGGTTGCTTTGCCACTGCACCTGATATAATCACTCTTGTTAGATTTGACCCCCACAACTGCGCTTGCCATATCCATCCTCACCACTACATATGAAATTTAAGTAATCCCTCTCCTTACTCCCCACCTCTTACACTGTAAACTCTTCTGGACACGGTCCTCTCTTCCTTCGGTGTCATATAATAATATAAAAATATTGTTTTATAATGATAATATTATCTTACACCCCAACCACAATTAAACCTGTTATGCCCACCTAAAAATGAAATAATCCTCTCCAAAGCTACACGATATGCCACCCCTACCCCACATGCACACACATTAGGCTTGATACCCTCCCTCTGTTTTCCCTGCTAAACCTGACAGCTTCCTATCACTCCTATTCCTAACACTCACATCCCTATGCCTGATAACTTCTTCTGGCTCTGACCCCTATGCTTGTCATAAATGAGAAGCAGCGTAGATAACAAACTGAGCATAATGCAGAGGAATTTTTTTTTTTTCTTTTGGCTGCAGAAATTAAAAATTGTTTAAAATAAAATAACTAGATCAAAATTGGGGGTGTGGCCTTTTTTGGTGGTGTTCAATGATTCATATTTTTTGTATCTATGGGATGTAAGTCTGACTAATAACAGGACATATTTTATTGTATAATAACAATAACATTTTTGTCTTGCAAATGCCTATCCTCTGTTTTTGCATTTACAGAGAATCTTGTTGTAAATGTCTTTTTGAAAATCTGAAAATCATGGATAATATGGAGTATATAGAAATGAAAATTGTGGCGCCCTACCCTAAACCCAATATTAGGTGAAAAATTGGAACACCTTGTTTGTGCAGAAAATGAAAGTAAACTGGACCGATGCAGGTGCACAGGGAACTACGATTCACATTACTGGATATCAATCCCATTTCCTAAAAATGTATATTGGGTTTTTTTAGGAAGCTCATTAAGGGCTTTTTTAAAGGCATCTCAAAATACAAAAAAAGCAAATAAAATGCAAATTCCTTTATTCCTTTAATAAAAGATTATAAACAATTTTGTAAGCCAGACAATACATTCCAAACATAGACAAAGTATTTATATCATGTAAAATGTACTTTATAGGGGAGGAATCTCTCATCCATCTAAATTTTTCAATAAACAGCAAGGTGGTGGGAAGACGTAAGCATCTAAACTCTAATTTCTTAGCTTCGTCAGGATTGATACAGTTACATATGTAAACGTGAGATGTAGATAACCCAAACAATTGCATAAAGTAAGATGAACACAAAGGGATCTATTTGTAAAACTATTTCTTTGTGGAAATCTTCCAGGTCCATATGTTTCAGAGGTAGTAGTTGATTCTCACAAGGGAATATAAGAAACTAGTATTGTGAAAGTGACTAATACAGAGGCAGGAACACAGGTGTCTCTCGAACTCATGTATGGAAAGAGTTGCATTCATGAGAAGTGTCTAGTGAGCTATCTGGCTGTTTTGAAATATTTATTGGATGAGAAATAGGTGAAGAATAGTTAACAATAGGTTAAAACAATATTTTGCAAAACATTCACTAATATTTTAAAAATACAATATTCTAAACAACCTATAGTTATACTAATATTTCATCAAAGGTTTTAGCAAAGAAATTTCCCCAAAATGTCTGTCTGAATTTTATGACATTTATGTTTAAAGATGATGTCTGCTGTGGACAATTGATGCTTTGTTTTTGGAATTTGTCTCTCATGTAGTATAAGGATGGCATTGTGCAAATCTTGTTTTGCTTTAAATGTGATGGTTAAAGTTTGTTTGTTATTGAAATCTATTATGTTGTGTGCATTTTCTGAATCTTGTTGGAAAATATTGGGTGAACATCTTAAAAATGATGGGCAAATCCTCTATAAAATAGTAGCTAAATAGGGTGAATCCTTTTTTTTAAAATGATAGCTGAATGCTGTAAAACTCAGACAGATGGCATGATCTTCATTTTTACAGATTTTTTCACCCATCTTTTTAAAGAAATAATCTTTCATGTAAGAAAAAGGTTTACCCATCAGCATGCACCCAAATAGATGGATTTTTTATAATAAACCATATTTGCTTATTATATTTAACGTTAAGTAACAATTGCCCATCAGAACATGCAAAAACAAGATTCACCAGTATTTTCAAATTAGAATTACATTTAAAGATTGGCTAATTTACTGCTTTACACATGAAAATGAATGCCATAAAATACAGATGTCCAGCAAACATTCACTGTTTGAATCGGGGAAAAAACAAATGCTGTATAAATGGACCCCTGAAGATGGTAAAAATGGGACAGTGGGGAATGTTTCTAGATTGGGGTAATAGATTTGTCTTAGTAGCAAATTAAAAATGGATTTAATTGATCCATTTACAGCTAAAAATAGAAGGTTAAATACCAACAGTCTTATTAGTAGACTGCATTTATAATTGTTCAATTATTTTTTTATGGCTACTCCATGTACATTTATAACAAATAACCAGAAACAAATTGTGAAAAGGTAACATACATTACCGATGTATTTAAATTCTGTTGATGATAATTACATGTATGCAAATTATTTCCATTAAATATCAGCCAGTCCTGCTGGTCATAAATCAGGTAATGTAAGCTTTATTTAAAAAATCCTTGCACATAGGATTCTGTATCAAATTGCTCACTACCTAATTATTACCATAGCTTAACAGTGTTCCTCCTCCAAGGACTCCTCAACATCTTCTAGGTCCATTGAATGGTCTCTCAGCAAAACTTTCTTCTGAAGCTCTGAATAAAAGTCCACACTCTCTGACACAGAATGTATAGGTTTGTCTCTATAGAAGCTAACCTGTTTGTGGTTCAAACAGCAGGACTGCTCTTTTAAACTATGTTCAAACGCCTTCTGGTTTCGTCTAAATTCCAGAACAGTTTTTGTGTAGGTGTTGAGCGTTGTAACGGCTGAAATCATGCAGCAGGTAAAAGAAGCCCAAGCTGTGCTAAAATATAAACATCATAAAAAAAGAATGGTATTGGTTTCTTTTAATTGTTGAAACAGTTCACATTAAGAATTCAATTTGCCATAAATACAATCCTCTCCATCTATGTAATAAAAGGTCATGTCTAAAAATAAGTGTGAAAATTGTGTTTCTAGAAGCTGGGCAAGCTTCAAATCACAGTGTTTCTGCTGGTTTAAACATCAAAGTCTGCCATGGCTGGTTAATGTCTACAAGACACCAAGCTAGAGCCTTTTCAAAAGCAGACTTTTGTTTCTGTATTCTGAAGTCTTAGAATTTTTCTTTGGATTTTCTAAAGGTCACATAACCACTTTGTTTCTCCTTTAGTCTGCATGGTCCTGGTTGGTGGATGTTTGTGGAGTGTCACAATTCTCTTCTGTATGTGATGTTAAAAGTTTATCAATATAAAAGGGCTTGTTTCATTGCTGAAGCCAGAGCCACTGCCAGCCAGGGGCATTGAACTACCGTGGTAAGCGTTGCAACTTGTGATATGTGCAGATTGGAGCATTAAGGAGGGTAAACCATACATAAACACTTTGCCACTGTGTTGGCAACAGCAGAGATAAGTCTGCATATTGTTGCCACCTAAAACCCTAAAAAAACAAATTAAATTCGTACATAGGTCATAAACTGAAATTTAGAATGTTTATTTAGGATTTTTTCTGACCACATAACACCTGTCACAATACCTGTCGGTTCCCACAGCACTACCCACTAAACTAACCTGTAGAGTCTTGTGAATCTTTCTTCATTGGTCTGCCACCTGTATCCACACCGAGGCCGCTCCAGCTTTCCTCCTCTGGTAAGGTGACCCCCAGCAGGGAAGAACCTGGTGACCTCAAAGGTACCAGCCTATCACTCATTCGGGGGTGCCCTGGTGCTACCTGTCTGTGGAGACCCTGAACTAAACTTTGCATTTTGTGTTAAGTTCTCTTTTGGTTGTGTATTTTATTGCCTTGCAAATTAAATCAAAAGAAACTTACTAAAAAGCCCATCCATAATCCCAGGAATGTGGTCTCCAGTCTTCTGGTCCCAAACTAACAGTGGCTTGAAAAACCTGAGTATACATCATGTGTGCCACCATCCCCAACAAACCTGCAGGCAAAACATAAAAAATTCCAACTTCCATTTCTTGTAGAGACTATACTGGCTAAAGAGTAGAGAAGATTAGGACATAGCAGAATACTAAAATACTTAGTCTGGAAGGATAATGGTAATAATAATTTATTATTTTGATAATAATAATAGCAAAACAGACACTGTTTTTACACACACACACACACATATATATATATATATATATATATATATATAGATATACATATTCACAAGAGCCATCCATCTTTTAAGGTATGAACATGTGACTATACTGGAACACCAAATTCCAGGTGCATTTGCATCTTTGATTCATTGGCTCCCCAACTCCAGGTAAACAATAATTGTGTCTTTTGGTGGAACTTGGAAAAGGTTGATGCAACAAAAGGTATAATGGAAGACTGAACTTGCCCTAAAAGGAAAGGAGATAAAGAGCAACAGATGGCCGAGATTTATGAAGGAAGCAGAAAGCTAACTAGGGCAGCATGAATTGAGCCGACAGCAGAGAAAGGTGACAGGTGAGGGGAAGACAGAAAAGGGGACACAACAGATAGACGGGGAGAGTAACACTAGGAAGAAAGCAGAAAAGACAAAGAGATTCTAGGGGGAGAAGCGTGGCACAACATTTAGAGTAAAGTGCAGTATAGAGAAAGAGCCAGTGAGAAGGAAAGAGAAAGAAAGGGACACAGTACATTTGAAGAAGATATGGAGAGGGTGAAGGTACAAGAGAGGATGGGAGCATCCAATAGGAAGAAGCAGGGGTGCAATGCAGAGATTATGTGGGACTCTGAGGCCAGGTGCAAGAACTTAAAATGTCAAACCTTCAATATTTGACAAGCCTCATCTACCCTACCCAAAGGCCCTTATTATGTCTTCTAGAGCAGACTCGGGAACACCAAACTCTGTTCCTTTGAAGCATAAAATGTAATAAAATTACAACATTTCTTGAATAGAACAGGATCAGCAGTTTGTTTACACATGACTCTACAACACTGTTAAAAAAGAAATGACAAAAGCCATTATGTAGGAAAACAAAAACCCATATAGTATGAAAGTTAAATTAGTGGAAGAATATGAGGTCAGAGTTGCACAAAAAATGATGGTTGTGAAGTGAAATGTTGGGATGTTCTATTTGTGCCAAGCTGACAAATTCAAAAACACAAAACCCAAATTAGGTAGTTATATTAAATTATATATATGCACAAGTATACAGGTGTGGCTGACACCTGGCCTAAAGGTTTGAAACCAATTTATCGGCCAAGTAATTAGCAATAGTTAAGTAAGATTTGGTGCATACAAAGAAAATATTTATTAAGTGATCAATGTTATATGTACAGGTTTGATCTTCAAATGCTAAAATACCATTGTAAAACTAGATAAAATGCAAATTGTTACAAATTTTTTTGTCTGAAAGGACTGTTGAATATTTCTCTAAAATAAGTTTAGGAAGCAGATTGCAAATGCAAGAGGTTTGTTGCTAAGCAACACAACTTTCTGTGACTATATATACAATTATATTGTGCTAAAATATAGACGTATTTCTTGTTAACAATGCTGAAAATAGTGTTTAAAGAATGCAGGAACAATGTGTTGTGCACTGACTATATAACTGCATGTTACTGATATAGGCATTTATGACTACCCTAAGAATGGTTAGCAGTAAAACACATGACTTGCCAAAGCCACTTTCTGCAGTACTTTGCATATGTAAGATGTCACCTGATTGATATTGGATTTAATTAACTACATTTATCTAATATACACAGACATCTTTTTAAAGTAGTTTTAAGTTATTTTATATTGGTATTATTATTGTTCCTGGCGCTTCAAATAATGTGAAAATTGTAATAGAACGTATAGAACAAATATGCTAGCGGGACTTTAAAGGCAGTACACATACACTGTAATTATGTACAAAAAAATAATAAATTTTTATTATAACACAGAATATTTAAAAAGAGATTTCTTGATCCACATCAATATAAAAAGGGGGCTAGACTCACATCACCCAAACAGTTTGGTGAGTGTGTTGAAGAGACCCTAGTTTAAAATGCTCAGTGCGTTTGTCAACAAACCGAAAAATCTGTGCCAAAGTCGGGGGTCGTCTTATACGCTGGGTACTTACCTGCAGCTTGCTTTCCCTTGCTTCATGTCCGGCACGGTCGAGTCCCCGCTCTGTGCAGGGAGTATGAAGCAAAGGGGAAGCAAGCTGCACAGGAGAACGAGAGCCTGGATTGGCTCACTAGTAGAACCCACCCAATCACTCGGAGGGCTGCGCCTTGGAGAAGTGTGGAGCAGTGTAGGCTCCTCCTGTATTCCTCCTCCAATTACCAGTACTGTACTGTTCCTTCTGCCTCTCAGATCTCGCACAATAGCGGGATCTGACAGGAAGAATGAACAGTACAGTGATAGGCAGACCAGTCTAACCAATTAAAGCAGTATACAACAACCAGCCAGTCGCCTGTAAGGTACATCACTTGCTGCGATTGTCTGGTTGTTGGTCTGTATCTGTACCTGTAGCTGTTCATACAGTAAAGCACCAGTACATACAATACCGGTACCTTATATACAAATGTCCAACAGTCAAAACACCATCATGGCTGCACCAGCAAGAAGAAAGAAATATGAAGCCAGTTTCAAACTCAAAGTTGTAAACTTTGCCATGGAACATAATAACTGCACTGCTGCAAGACAATATGGAGTAACAGAAAAGATGGTTCATGACTGGAAAGCAAATGAAAAAGCATTAAAGAGTATGCCGAGGGGTAAGTGTGCATTAAGAAGAGGCACCCCACATTGGCCAGAACTCGAAAAACAAGTAGCAGACATGGCGAATGAGCATCGCCAAAATGGTTATGTAGTGACACGAAATCAAATACGTTTGTTTGCACTTCAGTGGGCCAAATCTAACCCAGATCACAGCAACAGATTTAAGGCCACTGTATCCTGGTGTACTAGATTCATGGGAAGGCATAATTTGGTACTGAGGGAAAAGACAAAAATTGCCCAAAAATTACCTGCAGATCTTGATAGCAAAGTAAATAGTTTCCATCAATACATAATACGACAGCGCACTAAACATGGCTATGAGTTAAGTAGTATTGGAAATATGGATGAAACTCCAATGAATTTTGATATGGTTGGAAATAAAACTGTCCATCAAAAAGTTGAAAAAACAATTTTAATTAAAACAACAGGACATGAGAAGTCCAGTTTTACAGTGGTACTAGGATGCACAACTGATGGTGCCAATCTGGGACCAATGAATATTTTTAAAAGAAAAACAATGCCAAAACTCAAGTTCCCTGTTGGTTGTTTTGTACACGTCAATGAAAAAGGCTGGATGGATGAAGAAGGGATAAAGCTATGGCTTGATAATATATGGAGCAGGCGACCAGGTGGACTTATTCAAAAACGTAGTCTGCTGGTGTGAGCTGTACTCCATGGTCAAATCTGGCCATGTGATAAATTCAGACATAAGTAGTGTGGATTAAATGAGACTTCCAAGAAGGGATCAGTGCAGGATGATGTAAGAGTACAATTCAGCACAGATTCATTTCAAGAAATTCAGTCCTAGGGAATGTCTCTACTTGGATGTGATTACATGTATTATCCAAGATAATATCCTGTCTTCAACTTGACAAAATATTTACTTACATTTTACAGGAAAAAGAAATTCTACAGATTGTCAAGTATTATTATTAATGTAAAGTGCTTAAACCTACCTCCTCATAATGAAAAAATGAGTCACATAATTTTCCAGGTACTTACTTTACATTAAAACATAAACCCACAATATAGATTAAACTGGTAGTAAATATTTAGTATATAGCAAGCAATATTTACATTTCATACATGGGCTTCATTGTTGCATAAGGGTGATTCAATGATTGCTATCATTTTATACAGTTTTATATACTTATAAAACTGGAACAATACTTTGGAACAGTGGAGCACTGCCCATGAATTGCAGTTATCCTCTGTCTTTCTGCACTTCACTACTACATTACATTATTAAGCTACTCAATAAAATAAAATTAACTGTTTCATAGTGAACTGTTTTTTTTTGTTTTTTATTAGCTTTTTATGACCAGGTACAGTGGGGGTGAAAACATGAGAGATAGGGAAAGATATAGCTTTGTTCCTGGGTACTGTTTAAGTACTTTGCTAAAGCATTTGACATAGACGGTTTGAAGGAAAAATTTCTGTTTTTCGTACAGTTCCAGGCAGCAGGCAGCAGGGATATCTCAATGTGTATTTAGTGTAGCAAGCAAGACCTAACAGGTGTTTCTGCAGAACAGCGCCATCAAAACATCAGTGGCCTAACAGTGTACTACAGTCTCAGTAATAAAAATGCGATCCGAAATTCATGGCGGAAAACTAAAAGAACCGGATAATCGATGCCAGATTTTCGATTGTCAACTGTAATCACTCTAGCTGTTGGCTTAACATTGCAAATTCTTTCAAATTGAGTAAGAAGGAAGAAATCGCAGGAAGTAGGGAAAGGAGAAAATGTCTGATCTACAAATATTGAAATAGTTTAGAATTTAGAGTATCATCATGGGACTCTCTTAGTCAATGATGAAATCACAAGGGATGAGAAATACCAGGAAATAGAAGACTTGGTGGGAATGAAGCAGACAATACAGAATAATCAGTTTAGCCTAGTGTCTGAATCCCATATAGCTAACGGTGAGTAAAAAGGGGAGTTAAGGGACTTAGGCCTAAGAGAAGCGGGGCACCAAACAAGGCTTGGAGGGGTATATCAGATGTATACACCATAGCCCATGATATACTGTCTTTCTGGATATATAAGCATACTAATGAAGCATTTTTAGATGGAAAATAACCTGTTGATTAATTTGGGGTTTACCAGATTGCCAAGAATGGCAAGACCCAACAATAGCCCAATTACCCACATTGTTGGCCCAATATAGCCCAACAATGTGGGTATTTCAATTGTAATTTATCAGAGAAGAAGGAGACAATAAGTGCAAAGGATTTGGTGTGATTGATCTCTAAGCCAGAAAGTCAAACTGTGTAAGTAATGTTGATAACGTAGGTAGAGAAGTGTAAGAAAAAGTACCATTTAGAAGGAAATCGTCAGCAAATAAGGACATTTTGATATGTATTACCCCTATTTTACCTTTTAATTAAAATTTAAATTTAATGTTTACAGGAGCATGAATGTGAGCAGCTAATGGTTCAAATGCTAAAATAAACAAAAAGGATACATTCTTGTTAGGTAACCTTTCCAATAAAAAGGATTTAGATGTTTAACCACAATAATTTATACTAGCAATGGGGTTGTAATATACAACCTACTGTATACTACCAAATCCTAAACATGGATTATAGGACTAGAGGGTCAGATCAAAAAAATAAATGTCAGATCAAAAGGCTTTCCGTACAGTCTATCAGAGCTGTGTAAATCTAACTGGGACGGGGTGATTGGAAATACAAAAAAAATGGCAGATGGGTCTCATCATATAGCATGTGTTTTTGTGTACTTTTATTTATTACAATTAATCTTATTATGGATATCAGTAGCAGATAAAACAAGTGCACATTTTGTCCCAATATTATACATTGTAATTACCTGAAAGAACTGAGGACATTGCAGCAAATGCATTAAGCTTTAGCCCACACACAGGATTTCCAGTGTACAAAATTTCCAGTAGCAGAAGCCCCAAACTAATGACCAACAATGTAATATAAATCAGCTCAGACCCCAATGATAGCCATAGGATTCCTAAAATGATAAAGTTAAGAAAATAAAGTTTTTAAAAAGCATTAACAGTGTGGTCAAAATTTCTGTTTCAGAATAACAGTAATAAACATTGAAAACAACCAGTGAGTATGTCCATGAATGGATTAAAGCAAAACTAAACCCCCTTTTAAAAAACTGTGATCAGGCAGGTCCTTTATTTATGAAGGGACAGGCAATGCACTGCTGAGTGAATCATTTATTTAGGTTGTGTATTTAAGCTATAAACCAAACTCCAGTCCACACATTTTTAGCATTTCATTTACAGATAGCAGTAAATATAGTAAGGTAAGTTTCACAAAGAGTTTGAAAATGACTATGTTTCCTGGCCTGTATGTGGCCCTCAAGAGCTGGAGTTGGACAGCCTTCTAAAATTTATAACAACAAGTTGTGTAGGTTCATAAATACAAGTCATTAGCAATTTTGTTTATGTTTCTGCTGTTGAGAAAACTAATATGAAAATTAACTAAAATGTAACTAAAACTTGAAAAGAGAATACCACTTTGATCAATACTGCTGCAAAATATTTTAATGCTTTCCTAATGCTGAATGTAATACAGAAGAACCAAACCCGGATTCTGAACTCAAGAAAATGTTCAATCTATAATGCAGAATGAAGATTTGAGGTGACCTCCAGCTGTTTGCTATGCAGATTGTCTCTGCAGAAACTTTTGTGTATGAAGAAAATACTTCAGTTGGATGAAATGGAGCCAGTAGTAGAGCCTTGAGAACCAATGGCAACTCCTAAGCTGTCTTATACAAAGCTGTCACAGGTATAAGATACCTCCAATGTATTAGAAATGTACAATACCTTATTCACTTGGTGTACAGTACTGGGGCATCAGAACTCCTCCTGATGTTCCCAAATAATCCGATCCGTCAAATATATGTCAACTTGTGGATTTTTTTCTATGTTTATTCACTAGACAAACCTTGTCTTATTTTTTTTCAATTTTGTATGCTGTACACCTTTATTGAAGTGCAAAAACAGAACTGTTTGGAAACTTCATCCAACTCCTCTCCCCTTTCTTTTTCCCTATGTTTTCCTTTTTTACTCCCTTCTACTGTTTTTCTTGGCATGAACCACAAAGTGTTTAACACAAACCTGTGCTTGATGTATTCATGATAGTTTACTGCAGGTAAATGCTTTACTTAGATATTATACATGGTATATTTGACAAGTTTTGTATGATGTTGCCAATTTCTAATGTAAAAACCAAATGTACAAAAAGTTATCTGGAGAGATGACATGTCACCACACTATTTTTCTTCTTGCAAATGAAAATGTATTGAATGAAATAGAAAAGAATGCGGCGAAAGGGCTTTCAGGATAAATATGCCAAGAGTACAATTAAGCTTTGAGAAGATTTGAAAATGCTTTTAATTGTTTGTACTGTATTAGAAATTAGTAACACCGTTTTTCACATTCTGGTACAATCTTTTCAATCTTTCCATTAGTTTTTCAAAGTGTATAAACATATAATACCAATTGTTACAAAATCTGTAAATACACATATGCACAGGTACATTCAAAATAAAATATTCAATCCAAATGTATAGCCCATGTAGAGAGTTTAGCCATACAATAGGTTACCATATACCCTACAGAATGATTGCACTTCCTGAAAGTCTGGAATTACGTTCAAGCACTAACATTGAGGGTCCGTGAAACATATACTCCATAGGAAACAGTAAAATCAGGTAGTAACAAAGTATTAGTAGGTGACTCACTAAAAGCTGGACTAGAAAGAGGGCATCTTATACAGCTGGAAAAGTAGTGAGATCAACACATGCATCTCAGAGACAAAGACACAAAGGAAAGGGGCACACATTCCAGCTATGTTTACATTCATGGTATATCTGACTTATATTTTATGGTTATTTACCTAAAAACAAACGGCATTAAATGTGCCATAGTGAGAATGCAAATAATAAAAAAATAATTTCATGAACACTGTTAAAGGAATGCTCTTTGAATAAATTATAAATAGACATAAATACTCACATACCTCTTTCAGCTGGTGGAGTTAATTCCAGAAAACTGCGGCATTTCTCATCTGCAATAATCAAATTGTAAAGTTGTAAGCAATTAAAAAAAATATTAAGTGTTTTTAAACTCTTATATTGTTCCAAATGACATTATAATAATGTGAATAAATATCTATCACAATTATTTGGTATTAACTGCATTAATGCTATACAAGAATGATTTTAATAAATACATATGGATACATTTATCAAGTAGCAACTAACTGGTTTGCAAGTATTTACCACATACTTGTATGAGTCACCAATAAACCCATTTGACAGTTAAGCATTCCTATTTTTCAAAGGTAAAATCCAGGTCTGAGTAATAAATTCAACAACTGCTAGCCCCTAGGGAAATTTGAAATAGGAATTAACAGTTTGATGCAACCACAGATTCAATTCACTTCCATTTGCAAAGCACATATTAATATAATATTATACTATATAATTTGTTGAATAGGTATTATAGCAGAAATAAAGCAGACTGGACAAAGTATTGTGATTAGTACCCCATATTCACACACAACGTTATATTTCTACATATAGGACTGTGTGCACATACCAGCATGTAGGCAGTAGTCCCATATAGTGGGAGAAAATAAATATAAATGTTGCCTATTATAAAACTATCAATATGTCAGAATTTCATCACAGTTTAAAAGTAGGATTTTGTTACAGTACTATAAGGACTATTACCTTTCTGAGACACATTTCACTATATTAATAGCCATTACTGCAGTCAAATATATTTCCCTGCTCCAGCTTGTTTACTGGTGAAATTAGATGGAAGGATAAAAAGAAATATATGGAATGTGTCAGCCATGTAGGCTTAAAAAATATGTAACAAGTTTGTCAATGAATAGTAGAATCTTTCTTCCTCCAATATAAGTCTCAATGCAGATCAGGTCCCATGTTGTGTTTGTATATTATTATGCCAGTGTTTAGCAATCTGCAAGTTCCCAAATAAGGAGCCTTTGCCCATTCCTTCTAGGACATTCCAGGCCTGTATACCAAATAAAGAGCTTCAAATCTACAGTGCAACACTTAGTGACAGACTTATCCTGGCTCATTATCCTCTTTTCCAGGTGAAAGGACAACGCATTGAAATCACCTTCAAACCTAGCTTTATCACTAGCCAGCATGCTGAGGTCTAGTGCACTGTGTATTTAATGGGCCCGATTATAAAAAGTTCTCAAAGGCTGGGGTGAACCTGGGGGTCCAGCAAACCTGGCATGGATCTGGTCCAGAATTATTGAAATCCTTCCCCAGTCTTAGCGAGCTTTAATAAATCAGGCCCACTGACTCCATCATAAGCTAATCTAAAGAAAGGGGTTGTCTACACTGAATGATAAAAGGATTTATACTTTAAGCATATAACTTTAATGCATTGTTGTGAGCTATATAAAGAAATCTGGAAAGGTAATGTACTGGTTGCATAGACTAAATAGGGAACAGAAGATAAGTCAAATAAAACATATTTCAGAAAAACTTTTTAACAAACACTGTCTATTATTCTAGCCCCTACAAACTAATGCTGTACCTTAAAGCAGACTTATTACCAAAAGATTTACTTTACATAAAGGGGTAGACAACCCTTTCATGTAAGGTAAAAACTATTATTTTTAATAAAATAATAATTTAGTTCACTAAAAGTATATTGTGAAACTGGAGAAAATGCAGACAAGGGCAGCTAATCCGATTGGAGGCAGGGGAGGCTCAGCTATGAAAAAAAGATTAGCTGAACTGAATCTATTCCTCCTTGAGAAAGGGCATATGAGGAGATATTATCACCATGCAACAAAATGCTGCAGAGAACTTGCTTCAAAATTTTTCATTTTATGGTATTCCAAAGTATGAGAGAGCAAACTTTGCTTTCAGATTAAAAGTTTACAGACTGTGAAAATGTGAAATAGACTCTTTCAAGAGGAACTAAACTAAAAAAAAATACTTCAAAATATAAGGGAAAAGAGAATAAAAGCCAGGGTATTTGTTTGTTGTGGCAATGTATTAGGTATAATATACAATGTTATTCCTTTGTTAAGGAACTTGAAGATGACAACAAAAAAATTTAAATAGAGGTGCAAAAGTTTTACAAACAATACATCATAGGTACACTGAGATCCACCCTGCTGTGTCCAAAGACATGAGGGTGGTTTTTAATATCTTATCTAGACAAAATATCGCTATTGATGTAAGAAAATGAGAGGTTCATTTCGCCTTTTGGCTTCCTCAGGGGACCATTGAGAAGAAAAATATAACTATAGTTTTGCACCTCAATTTATATTTTTTGTTGTCATCTTCAAGTTCCTTAACTAAGGAATACCATTGTATATTATAACTAATACATTGCTACAACAAACGAATACCCTGCTTTTATTCTCTTTTCTCTTATATTTCGAATTATGTTACTATCAGGGTATGTGGCCCTGTCTTGATTAGTAGAAATTGATCAGCATTCTCTTCTTCTTATCCCAACTTAAAAAAAAAATACACTCTCCTTTCAATCCTGCAGAGCAGTCTGATCGCTCCGGGGCTGTTCTGCATCGGTTCCAGCATCGTCCTGGAGCCGGTGCACCAGGCACGACCATCTTCTCCTCTTCTTCCTGTCCTTCATCCTACGTCACCCTACCCAGGCACGAGATTGGGTGACATAGGATGAAAAAAAAATTTGCCAATCACAATGCGCATGCGTGAGACCGGCAAATATTTCTCTTTGCGCAAAAAGGCTCCTTCTGCATATGCCCGAGATGCTCGGCAATGCACAGAAGGAGTACCCAAGAGCCTCCCGGAATACCTAAGTCATGCTTTGCGCTCCCATTCATTCTCGACCGCCTAAGTGATCGAGAATTAGGAGTTGGTGCTGCACCCTTTTTAAAAAAAAAAAAACAAAAAAAAAAAAAAACAGATTTTTACCTTAGATAAAAGGGTTGTTTCAGAAGTGAAAATTCTGAGTTTAGGTACACTTTCAGCCAAATAGTTTTAAGAGACAGCAAGCTCTGTAGATCCTTTTAAGAAAAAGCTGGATACATTTCCTAATGAACAAAATACAGTTAGGTCCATAAATATTTGGCCTTTTCTGCAGCGGTCTTTTACATGGCCTTTACTGCAGCGGCTTTCAGTTGCTGTTTGTTTGTGGGCTGTTCTGTCTGAAGTTTAGTCTTCAACAAGTGAAATGCATGCTCATTTGGGATCAGATCAGGTGACTGACTTGGCCATTCAACAATATTTCACTTCCTTCCTTTAATGAACTCTTGGGTTGCTTTGGCTGTATGTTTTGGGTCATTGTCCATCTGTATTATGAAATGCCTCCCAATCAATATGACTGCATTTAGCTGGATTTGAGCAACTTGATAGGCTTGGTACCAAGTGGTGCCTTTTTTTTAACCAACAAAGACCAACAATATATATCATAGGAAAATGTTAATGTCTGGTAAATGTGAACACATTAACATACTGTTTGCTTACCTGTACCTAATATGTTCTCCTCACAAGAATACCAGATCCCAGTATGAAAATAGCGGAAAGCAAACCTGTCTTCTCCAGTTTCCCAGCTATAGTGGACCACGTCTTGCCCAGATGCATTGACGCTCTCCATGGCTATTGGAACCACTATGCATTTGGTAGCCTTACCATTTCCACAGAGAGGCTTTGGGACCTTCTGGGTACCTTCACACCAATAGCTACTAAGTAGGGCTGTGGTAGAGAGTGTGAGGGAGACTAAGTTGAAGCTAACAGCCATGACAGCACGGCGCCAATGAACAACTTCTTTAATTTCAATCTGAAATTAAAAAAATAACAGTAAATATTAATAATAAAAATGAAATTAAAAACAAAGGATGCAGTGTTCTTCAAAAGAGTTTCATTTTTTTTATGCTGCCAGTGGTTGTAACAGCTGCCATTTTAAATATGCTGCTTTTTAAATATGTATGCACACGTTTTGTCCTTTCAAAAAAGTTTATGTTATAGAGAGGAGAAGGTGATCTCAAACAGATCTGTACAGCACAAGAGGAGTTGACCAAGATTGATAAAACCTAAAATAAATGTCAGTGCAGCAGGTACAGTGTTATCAGGAAGTCAAGGGGTACACTGAAATTCCAGCATGCGTATATTTTTAATTTACTTTTTTTTTTTTTTTACTAGATTCATTTTTAATTACATGTTACATAGAACTTCACTTTTATATACATACATTGGACACACAACCATTTGGGTGCATGTGTGGTGCCACATATGGTGGCAGCATAGATCTGTAGGTTTATGCCTTAATCGGCCTTAAGCCTAGATTTGTGGGCCAACAGTCATCTTAAACAAAATGCTTTCATTCCCACCCCCAAGGCTACACTCTTGCGCATGCCATCACAAGAACCAGGACAGCTCCTCTCAGACATCTCCAAATACCATTTGGAGTTGAGTCTGGAAGCTATGTGTAATCAGAAGCTCTAATTCAATTTGAACTTCATAAAACTATCAGCTGCTTATCTCAAGAACTGGATCTCTTTGGAGTTGCATGGATAAACTTGGGACGATGCATAAAGAGATTAGGTCACCACAAAATTCAGGAAAGTAGCCATGCTTACTATCAGCTAACATAAGATATTGTTGGGGTTTCCACTTCAAGTTGCTGAACCCTCATAATGTCTATACCTTTGGCTGGTACCATTTGATTTACGTCAGAGTTCAGAGACATAGGATATATTTTTGTCTTTTTTTACTTGAAATCAAGTTCAAGCTGGATTTTAAAGTGGAACTAAAGTTGAAATTCAAAAATGCTCCATCAGGCAGGTCATTAATGCAGAAAGGGACTGTAAGGCCCTGGTCTGGCACCAACTCCCACCAGAAATCAGCCCCCCACCCCCACCACATTCTTCACCTATAGCAAACCCCTATTCTGCCAGGAATTCTGTGTGCAAAGGATGGCGCGCGAGGAAGGACTTACAGAGGACCAGGAGCCCACAGATAATGCACAATACATGAGATTCCAGCAGAGGCAAGTCCAGAATACAGCGCCAGAAGTCATACACAGGTAACTAGTCTGCCAAAGAAGATACCAAAGAAGAGTAAAACAAGGAAGATCTTTACCCCATCTCAGGCTGCATGGCTAAAGGGAAGCAGATGCTGTCAGCTGCTAAGCATAAGACAGACAACCTATTCTTACATTTCCTTGCTGCTGCTTCACCAAAAAAGCAGGGAGCTCTAAAAAAAAAAAAAAAAAAAAGCATATGCAGCGCATATTTGATTGGCAGGATACCGGTTTCAGGTGCTTGCAAGAATTGAATTATTGAATTAACTCCTGTGCCGGAGTTTTGACAAACCAGCCTGGTCAATCAAAATGGCCGAAAGAAAAAATAAAATGGCCGAAAAAATATAGCAGCACCCTGCAACAGAACATGGACAGGCTGTATAGTAGGTTAAGTTCCGCTTAACTTCGAACTTAAATTCCCTGAAATTTTACGACTGTTGGTGTTTGTTTTCTTATGTTTTTTTTTAAACTATTCATTATATTTTAATAATGTAATGTTTGGATATCTCATTGTTTGTTGTACTGAAAACTAAACTATAGATATGCACTGTAGCATTTTAAATACATTTTTGTCTCTAAAAAATTGTTAAATGGATTGCCCCTACAATTTGGGCCTAATTTATTAAAGCTCTCCAAGGCTGGATAAGATACATTTTCATCAGTAAACCTGGGTGATCCAGCAAGCCTGAAATAGATTTCCTAAATGTCATTTGCCATTTGTTAGCACGTGTTTTCAATACTGGACCACATCCATTCCAGGTTTGCTGAATCACCCAGGTTAACGGATGAAAGTGTATCTTCTCCAGCCTTAAAGAAGTTTAATAAATCAGGCTCTTTGTGTTTTTTGTTTTTTACTTTGTGATGGAAATTATGGGATGTAGCATCTATAAATGCTCAGTTTTCGATATGCAGGAACCAGTTTGCTATATATATTAATATTTTTTAATAGTGGCGCAGTACACGTGTATCTTTATATTGCTATGTTGGCCTTCTTTTAGTGGGCTATCCTTGCATTCTGCTTTAGGATATCTCTGATGTGCTGTGAGATGGTGACCCTTTTCTACATAGAACTTACTTGGGTTTTCCAGTAAAACACTTAGATACACCTATAGCCCAACATTACAAGTATGACCAAAGAATGTATATCACTGTAGGTTTTTATTCCCTGCAAAAAAAAAAATGAAAAGCTTGGTGCTGATAACATCTTTCAACAGGAAATTAATTTTTCCCTTTTCTATTCATCTGAAATCATTTGATTCATCCTATCAAATCTTTTTTTACAGTTTGTTATAACAAGAAGAGGAGTGCTGCCATCTTTATTGATAACAATTTATCTTTTGTTCATTATATGTATACAGACCCAGGGAGTTTCTTATTCTATGGAGCTCCCTACCAGGTTGTGAACTTATAAATGTTCCCAACAATTACCAAACACCCGTTTTCTTCTACATTTTTTTTTCTTCTAGACTGAATTTGTTCCCCTATGTAATAATTGATGGAACTTAATGCCTCATCAGTCAAATATTTTTACACTTGTTTATTACTTATACCTGCATTATTGCTACTCTAGAATAGGCTACAATAATGGCCAACTTGGTTGCTGTAGCAGTTTATACATTATCTATGTTAATGGTTTGTATTATCTGCCAGGACCTCACCAAGACCATTGAAGATTACTATTTTACATAATGACACTATAACCACTCCTACACCAATCATCTGGTTGGCTCATTCCTACCATTTAATAAAGCTTTAACACTCTATAAGGCACAAACCACTTAAAATTACATGCTTACTAGAGGACTTGATACCCTTTACAAACACTAATGTTCATTCCCCTACAATGTTATCACATGGAAAATATTTGAATTGGATTGAATAACACACAAGCAGCAAAAAAAGTGGAAGTGTTTTAATCATGGGAGATTTATATAATATATATATGAATATTTCTGCACCGACGCCACCGTCTCTGCACTTCGCAGCTGGACATCGGAGGAGGCAGATGTGTCCCCAAGACCTGCAGGGACCAGTAGGATGCTGGGGACAGCGACAAAACACGGTAAGTGGGTATTTATTCTGCTTTTAGGTACCCCGAGTCTGACTTGGGATTAGCACTTTTTGCATGTAAAATCCACCCCAAGTCAGACTCGGGAATACTGCTAGGGAGGTTAAGTACCTCTGTACTCATTCCCCAGGGTTAAATTAAAACTCGTATAAATGTTTGTATAAATGCGGCGTGTTGTAGGCATTTATAAGCGCTTTCCAACGTTTTAATGCAAGCTTGGAAAAATGCATAAAAAACGCGGTAAGAGATCTCAGTAGACCCAGCCTTGCAGATAGCCAAAAAGATAATGACCTGAGAGACTCAAACTTCTAATTACTCAAGGAACCCCTAGCAACCTCTAGAGGACCCCTAATTTAAAGGTGGTCATTTTTTTTTTTTTTTTTTTTTTATTTCCTTGCAAAAGCGGTACAATTTTTTTCATGGAAATTTATTTTACATTGTAGACCTAAAATTCTAAGGCATAACTCACCGACATGTCTAATAGTTATACATTTTATAATAAACTTTAAAAGAAACACAAAAATCTGTTAAAAAAATAAAAAAAGTAATGTATAATGTAATATAACTGTACAGCAGCATATATAATATATATATGAATATTTCTGCACCGACGCCACTGTCTCTGCACTTCGCAGCTGGACATCGGAGGAGGCAGATGTGTCCCCAAGACCTGCGGGGACCAGTAGGATGCCGGGGGACAGCGACAAAACACGGTAAGTGGGTATTTATTCTGCTTTTAGGTACCCCGAGTCTGACTCGGGATTAGCGGTTTTTGCATGTAAAATCCACCCCAAGTCAGACTCGGGAATACCGCTAGGGAGGTTAAGTACCTCTGTACTCATTCCCCAGGGTTAAATTAAAACTCGTATAAATGTTTGTATAAATGCGGCGTGTTATAGGCATTTATAAGCGCTTTCCAACGTTTTAATGCAAGCTTTAGAATGATTGTAAAAATGCATAAAAACGCGGTAAGAGATCTCAGTAGACCCAGCCTTGTAGACAGCCAAAAAGATAATGACCTGAGAGACTCAAACTTCTAATTATTCAAGGAACCCCTAGCAACCTCTAGAGGACCCCTAATTTAAAGGTGGTCATTTTTTTTTTTATTTTTTTTTTTTTTTGCTGTTTTGGTATGTTTATGTATTGATAGAACTACTGGTTTTGTCAGTGCTTGCTGGTCTTTTTTTGTCCATTTATCCTTAAAAAATTATCACTTGCACCACCAAAGTTTACAGCTTTCTACTTTCAGAAAAAAATCTAACCTTTCAGGCCAGCCAGCCAAAGTAATGAGATAACCAATTTTATACATAACTTATTTACTCCAATTTTTACGCTGAGCTTGGGGATTATGTATAGTTTCAAAATAGCAAACTCTTAAAACAAAAGCTCCTGGCTACTGCTTTAGGACAAGATAAACTCCTCTGAAATAACAATCCCAACAACTGGCTGTAAAATAGAGGAGACCTGTCATGCCAGTGTGCCAGTGTCACACCAGTGTGATCAAAGTCTACTTAGCAGAATGAGAAGGTTTTGACCAAAAAACTGGAAATCAACAGGCAGAATTATTTTGAAAACAGACTAACCATATCTAAACAAATTAATATACCTAGTTACTATATACATAGTAACATAACATAGTAATATATACAGCAAATATTGCAAAACAAATTATAATCTAAAAGCTGAACCTCAACTGAATTTGCACCTGTACTGAAATTGGTCATTCTGATTTCCCCCAAGGTTGTGAACCTCTCACACTGTACACTACAAGTTGTGAAAGCCAGAAAGAGTCTGCCTAATTTTCAGACTGGAGGACATCCACCATCATGCAGCTCTTTCCTTACCAGCCTTACCATCCTTGGATCTCCCCTTTCGTTACTGGATTTTAACCTCTCCAAACATGAAGGCTCAACAATATATCTGCAGGTTTCATTGTTTATGTATATCACTCAGCCAGCCCCTCAGACCAGCATGTTCTACCTGTACTGCATAGAAAGGCAAAAAGACTTTGTTATGATGTCACTGGGTCTAAATTATGATTTATAATGAAAAAATAATTCTTGTTTTCTTTAAGAATGGTATAAAACATTGAGGAGAAAAGGAGAATCATGCAAGGATGACAAAAAAAAGCAAATTAAACTTATTTAGGTAGGGTAGATAATTAAAGATTAATGGGCTGTAACATACAAAATTATAGGTTCTAATGTATTTTTCTGCAGCGCAGAACAACCTACATTCAAATTAAAAGGTACACACACCCATTAATGATGTGTTATGTGCGTAGTGTGAATGAGCCATCAATGAAATCCCTGTATATACCCCACAGGACATCATGTTTTTTTTCTCTACAAATTATATTGAATTGCAAACACTCCTAATATGGAAAAGTAACACATCAAAGTAAAAAGGCTGATCTGATCATGACTCAGACATCAAACAAGGTGTCTGCCAGGTTCTAGAGCATCTATTGAATTCATTATGTAGCCGTTACCCCGTTCTGAGTATTTGTTTTCCTTTATATACATGCTTGTGTCAGTTATGGTATGGAAAGTAGCCTCTGCTGTTAAAAGCTACAATCTCAGGACTGCAGACTAAGATGTCAACTGGTTGTGACTGTCAAAAGCTTCCCAATCATACTTCTCTAAAGTCTGGGCATGTTCAGGTAGAAGCTTTTGAGGGGGAGGCTAAAATAAGAAAGGGTATTACATAAAGAAATTGCTATATTTCAGATAATACACACAATTCATCTTATTACTTTAAAAAAAAAAAAAAAAACGAAGACAGAGTACAAATAATTAGATATTTCAATTGTATTAATGGAAACCCTCAGAAGTTTTTTTACAAACATTAAAAATGCTCTTTTTATACAAAATATTGTATAAAAGATGTTACAGAACAAAAGACATCTTGGGATAAGCAAACATGGTATTTGAATGGGAGGGTTCTACTTTTAGTTGGCAAACATGTATTGGAAATTTAAATAACACAATACTTATGTACACAAGGATTGATTATGAAAATGGTACATCCCTTCTTTACATTCTGGGATGTAAGACCTTGTACTATACAAGACAATTCCTTGCTGAATGAGATACCAAGAAGTCCAACCTTCCTATGAAGGTTATCAATAAAGAACTTCTAGATACACTATGGCTACAAAAGATGTGTAATCTCCGATGTACCAGGGAGAGTTAAATTGACGAGTAGTTCATAAAAGTTGTCTCATATCACAACACGTTTCACCAAATAGGCTTCCTCAAGAGAAGGTGAGATCAAAAGATACGACTAGCACAAAAAAATAAAATAAAATATTATCATATAGAGGTAGTGTCAGTAGTTATGTCATAGCAGTAATAGTAAAATTTGAAGACAAATAAACATGGAATAAAGAAATGTAATTACCAATTAAAAATGATTTAAGTGCTAAGCATACAAGCCGAGCATACATAAGATAAATTATGACAAATATTTGTATTGATTATGTTAGCAAAATGTATAAATTGTTGTATTACAAATTTTCCCATAAGCAAACAATGGCCACATTTTGTATACAATTTTTTAACTAAAAAAAAAACAAACAAATCCATAAAAAAGATGTTTGGGGTTATTTTCTATATTGGCAAAATATGTCTTTGCCACTGACCATAACAAATCATTTTTATCAACTAACACGTTTTTTTTCTACTGGCTCTAGCAGTCAGATTGCATATTGGGGATATGTTATCACAGAAGAATGTGTATAAGACTTTCAACTTCTTTGTTTCGAGAACAGTGCTAGAAATTTAAACAGATTTGAGATACAACAATTTCTGCTTACCTGCAAGAGCATCAGTAGGAGGACACGTGACACTTCACATTTTGCTATAATATCCAGAAATGCTCCTACAAATCAATTTAATTAACAAAATACATAAGCTACAAAACAACATCTTCAAAGCCTAATTAATACATGATCTTTATTCTTTTTTTTGTCAATTTATCATCGATACAGTTATTTTACTAAACATTTTAGCACATGGATCAGCTTTTTTATGAGGAAGTAAGGAAACAGGTAGACAGCGTTAGACAGTGACAGGTAGGCAGTTAATATAGTGTACTTGGACTTTGCTAAAGCATTTTAGAGCTGAAACATAAATAATAAAATCAGTGATAGACAACCTGCAACCAGGAAGTAGGCTTAATCTGACTTGCAGCAGCTTCTAATGCACATTTTTAGAATCTTTTTGTGTGCTGTAAAACCAATGTAAGCAATTTCAGGACAGGAAACAAAACCTATAAAATTGTGCAAAATGAAAAGTAAAAATGGAGTCCATTTTTACCAAATAAAAAAAGAAGTTGTCAAGCTTTATAGAAGTTGAGAAATATCCCTTGATATCCCTATTTACTGAGAGAGAAGGAGAAAACAAAAGTTGCTACTCACGTGTCAATATTTTACAAGATGCTACATATCCAAGAGAGAGCAGGCACTCAATAGGAACCTGAGTCTGTAACTCTGCTGCCCGTTGGAAATAAACTAAAGCTTCACCCAGCTTGTTCATGTCCTTTAACATAAAAGACCCAATACCGAAAAAACTGGTTAAGTCAAGATCATAGGTTTAATAATTACCATAGATTAAAAAATGTTTGCTTTTAAAAATATTCAGACTCATATCACAAAAAAACTCACTTTTTCATATTCATTTTGCATATGGCAGCCGACTGAAAATGAAGGGGCTACAATACACCCTACCACAGATTGTGTTACACAAGTGTGTACTGAACTTGCATTGGGGTGCTAATTTAAATCAATGGCACTACAATGCACAATCAGAGTGCTATTGTATGTTGTTTTAACGTATACATTTACAGTAGAGCATAGAAAGAGAAGCAGATCAATGCTGAGTGTTATATGGTGAAAACTAGTGATGTCACTTTCATTCTCAGTACCAATGACGTAACACACTCAAAGAAGATACATGCACCTTCCATTGGAGTGTCTGGTGGAAGGTTGTAAAACCCACTATGGCTTGGTACCGTTGGTTGCAAATTTTTTTAAGTATATTATAAATTATTTTAGCAAAAATCAAATAAGGCATTATACAAACTTTTGTCTGCAACCTGATTTTAAATAAAATAAACTGCAAAGTGTACTGCCTTGCTCATAGACATTTGTTTCCTAGAGGGAAATGAAGGTCAGACAAGGGTCAGGGGTCACTGTATTAGGGTAGTTAAGAAGTCAGTAACTTTTTGTCCCCTCAGCTCCTCCTAGTGTTGGTCGGGAGCTGCTGCTGAAAGATTGAATGCAAACACACAGGAGCCAATTTAATAAAAGGATATAGCCTGCATAATTATTAAAATAAATTATCCTCTTGCAAGGAATTTTTCATTTTGCTTAATACCTGAAGGTAAAGCTCTTTACATTACATGCAAACAAAAATGCAGTTTTTTTGTACCTGCACATTACTGAGCGTTCTGTAAAAAGTGAACCATCGCCACCATTCATAAACCTAAGAGAAATATCCCTTGCAAGTGGATAACTTCCTAATAAAGTGAACAGCATACACTTCTTTAGTAAAAGGTCCACATAGCCAAAACTCCTATTTGTCTGCAAAACAAATGCCCCTTCTAATTGACTATTATTACAGGATACAGGGATAAGCAGAAATAAAAGATAATTACAAATGTTCACTTCTTGTGTACCTCTAAAATGAACAATTAAGGATAATTTAATAAATAAATAAATAAAAGAAAGCTTGACAGTGTAATACCTTTAAAGCATTTCCCAGTTCTAAACATAAGCTGGCTGCCATCACAGGCTGATTCAGTTCAATGTATACCTGAATTAATAAATACAAAAGTATGTTAGGAGATTTGGTCTAAACAAGTCTAAGCAACAAGTATGGTTGGTTTCCTATTTAAGAAATGTCAAAAGCCTAAATATAACCTGGTAACCTAGTGGTAATCGGCTATAGTTTTACACATTTTGCTGAGAATACCGTGAATAAACTGCAGAAGGCCCACACAGGTGTTACATCATCCTGACCCAGCCAATCAAGATGGCTGCACACCATCTCCAGGAAAAAGGGATGGCAGCACTCTGCGACAAAACTGGGATAGGTTAGTATCATAGGTTTAGTATCATATATACCATATTGAGCACTCTTGCCTTTGCAGTGCTAGGTCCTAGGTTCGAATCTCGGCCAGGACAACTATCTGCATGGAGTTTGCAGGTTCTCCTCGTGTCTGCATGGCTTTCCTCCGGGTACTCAGGTTTCCTCCCACATCACAAAAACATGCAGTTCGGTTAATTGGCTTCCCCCCAAAAACTGACCTTAGACTGTATAAATGACTTATGACGATGGTAGGCACATTAGATTGTGAGCTCCTTTGAGGGACAGTTAGTGACACGTATATGGACCTTGTACAGCGCTGTGTAATATGATGGTGCTATATAAATACTGGATGATAATAATAATAATATACATGACATCTGAGGTCCCGACCTTTCTACCTAAATTGTGGAGTTTTTTCATAGTCACTGGAGGCTTGCCAAATCATAAGCCACCAACATTCAGCCAATTGCAAGCAGAGAATTTTGTAAACAAAAATAAAATAAAAAAATGAATCTCTGATGTAGAACTAAACCAACATTTTTGCTGGAATTAGTCTACAAATTTGCAAAATACTCTTTACTCGCAGAGTTATTTCAGACAAAAAAAGCTCTTAGCAGTCAAATAGTTCTTGAAGCTGAATTTGTATGCAAATCGGAAACAGGTACATTATTTTAATAAATGCAATTAGGACAGATGTTTGTCTCAAAATATTATAAGGCAGCATGGTGTCAGTTCCTGTAAAAAATCCTCATTGTGAGTTAATCACAAACAAAAAAAAAATCTCTATGGAGCCTAGATATTCTTTAAATTCTGAAGCAAGCTTCGCTTTGATACGCAAAAAGAAAACTGCAGAGTTTGTCTTGGTCATTAAAACCCCTCTAAGATCACCCAAAACCTCAGCTGTGTTTTGCAAAAACATTGCTTCTGCAAGTCATGCAAACCCCCCCCTCCTTCCGTTCTGCACACAGCGAGCAGGGAAGCCCCATTCCTGTTCATATCTAGGTGTCTGTATGTCAGATGTCTTTAACCCAGGGACTACGTGTATATATAATATAAATATAAACAAAAGACTATTTTCTAGAAAGTCAGAGGATCCACCCTTTCCTTACTCAAAAAAAAATTGTTTGACACTCATACAGTGTTTACTGTAAAACTATACAGCTCTACATCAGGCAAGTGACTGGACATAGTGTACAAGCGGTCAGAAAGCCGAATCTGGCTTCCCCCACCCTCAAGGGATGGGACAATCACATATGACTGCAATACCATCCTTAGTGGGCAATATAAAAAATGCCTACTTGTTTCTGTAAAGTCATTTTCCATTTTCTGGGATCCATAGGTTAACCCCCTAGCGGTATTCCTGAGGGGTGGATTTTCTATGCAAAAAGTGGTAATCCCGAGTCACACTCGGGGTGGCTAAAAAAACAATAAAAAACCCACATACCCTGATTCACTTACACCGGCTTCCCCCGGCGTCCTTCTTGCCCCTGCAGGTCCTCGGGACACGTACAGATGACAGACCTGTCAATCCCTGATGAGCCTGCCTTTTTTCTTTTATAGCATAATTCTCTTTCCCAAAAAGCATACAAAATGTGGTGATTAGGCATCGTATTATGGCAGCGAAATCCTGCATATCAGCATACCTGAAGAAACCTGATCCCCCACCGCTTTGCCTGTGGCTGAAAAGAGTTAGCGATCCATTGCATGGAGGACCTAACCTCCTCCATCCCAGGAACTGGTAGCCCCTTCTGTACACATCTCAAATCCTATACTCACATGATAGGAATTTAGTTTTCTGCAGTTTTTATTGGCTCAATCCCCCTATACCTGTCCCTACACTCTTCTGTCTGTCCCTTCCCAATAGGTACACACAAACCGAATAGTATAGCAATCTCTCTTTATCTTTTTCATTTTTGGCTTCAGAACACCAGGGTCCCCCAAATGTTCTCTGTTATATCCTGGTGATGTTCACTCTCTTCAACAACACTGCACTTCATTATTAATACAGTCTAGATAACTTGCTTGTTATTTGTTATTTATAAATTGTATTTAAATAGTGCCAACATATTACGCAGCGCTGGTGTATGGTCTTCCATGTTGTTTGTAATACATATTGCTGCATAGCCCTGGTATTTCCCGCTGGATCTTTATGTCCTTGATCATATGCTTTTTATTTGCTGATCCTTCTTTGTATACCCCCCTCCTTTTTCTTTTTTTTACATAAAATGTAAATTTCTAAATTAAGAAAGTTTAAACAAAAAAAAAACAAGTGTTGCTGACATAAATGTAATCAGAACTACCCCGACATCTTTACACTGGATGACAGAACTACAAGAATGATATTACAGCTGGGGCAGCAGAGTAGCTAAGGCGTACCTAATCTCAGAAATTTCACTTTACATAAAAGGGTAGCCTTTTATGTAAAGTAAAAAAATCTGTTTGTTTTTTTTTTTGTGCAACACCATGTAGAAAAAAAAAAAAAATTGGAGCACAATGCCCACTGGGGTACGTACGTCACGCATCCTTGGAGGCTCTGGGTGCTCCTTCTGCGCATGTCCGAGACGCAGAAGGAGCCTTTTGGTGAAAAGAGGAAAATTGCTGATCTGACGCATGTGTAAGATCGGCAAGTTTATTTTCCAACCTACTTCACCTGACTTCGCGCCTGCCTCAGGCGATGTAAGATGAAGTACCCAGAAGAAGAGAGGAGAAGATGGCGGCACCTTGCACTCCGGCTTGGGACACGGATACCGGGACGGCCCAGGAACCGATGGAAGACACCTCCAGACCGATCGACAGCGTGGGATTTTTTTTTTTGTTTTAGGCACAAGTTTAGTTCCTCTTTAAGGCTTAGTCTACACGGACGTATTTCCCAGCATTTAACCTGAGGCTTTTAAAGCCCATGTTTGAAATCCCCATGCATTACAATGGGCTAATCTACACCAGGACGTTCCTAGAGGCAGGTTTATGAGCTTTATCTATAACGTTGGGTTAAAGCTGAAAAATGCCCAAAAACGCGGGGACGCCATTGACTTCAATAGTATGTTTTCCCACGTTTTTAAGCAATTAAAACAGAATTGTGTTAAAAATGCCTCATAGGTGTTTTACAGCATATTAAAGGCAAGCTTTAAAACGCTAATAGAAGTGCAGAAAAATGCTTATGAACGCTGAAGGATCGTTTACATGTTTTAAAAAGCGTCCGTGTACACCACGCCTAAAGCACCCAATCTGTCTTATCTACCACTAGACATACCGGAAACATTCTCTATTATTTATTACCAATAAAACAATTGCTCACCAAATTGTTCGCTCGCTTCAGAAACATTTGGCTTGCGGAGAAATCTCCTACAATTAAAGAGAGTAAAATAATATTATTAATGAATGGATGGGGCATTATCAGGAAATACAGTATTGCAGTATGCAGTATGACAGCATTGCAATCATACTGCTGGCAATCATACTGCTGACAATCATACACTAAGGGAATCCTAGTTGTGCCACACATTACAATCACATGATGGGCTGTGAGGGACCGTAGCGGGTCACGTGATTCTCTAAACCGGCACCCGGCTATTACCCGGATATTAACGTAATGTCATACAGCAGAAACCATTCGCGGCAATTAGTCTGCCGGTCAGCACGGTGATTACACACGGCCATGGTTATACAGCACATTGCTGTCAGGGTTCCGGTAAAAATAAACGTACTTCTTTAGCTTGTTGGATACTGCTCGGTATCGCAGCAAAAAGTCTCCATCAGCCGCCATTTTCACTCTATGATGACATCACGGTCACATGACCAGAGTGACAGCAACTCCCGACTGGGCTGCTGCGCGTGATTGTGAAGAAGATAGACACAGCGTATATATGTCATGGATGGGGTATATATATATGTCATGTGTGTGTGTATGGGGTATATATATATATTTATGTCATGTGTGTGTATAGGGTATATATATA
>NC_092865.1:42549265-42551558 GCF_032062135.1 Pyxicephalus adspersus | reverse complement strand
ATATATATATATATATATATATATATATATATATATATATATTTTATTTTCAGCAATATATCTTTGCAATTGATATTATTGCATTATATCAATGCAATTTTTTTGTTCAACCCACTAAATTAAAGCTGAATATCTGCAGTTCAACTGCATCTGAGTTGTTTTTTTTTAAATTATTTGTGGTAATGTACAGAACCAAAATTAGTATGTATGTATACATATACGTATGTACAGCACTCGTTCATGCATCTAACAGTCTTTAGTGGTTGGAAAGAATAGTGAAAGATCCTTTTCAACAACAATTATTGCACGTGTGTACGTAGCCACCATAGAAGAGTAGACAACTCTTCTATATAAGTCAATTTGTTTTTTTTTGTTTTTTTAATGGGATGCAGGACCTTTAAGTCTTGAAGTCTTCATCACTGCTCGTTGTTACTTCACGCACTATACGTATGTCACGACCTACGTCATGCATCCCGGGAGGCTCTGGGTGCTCCTTCTGCGCATGCCTGAATCGCCTCTCTTTTTTCACCTTCACAGCAGCTACATCACCCGATCTCGTGACATAGCAAGAAGACAAAAGATGGAGGCTCCCGGCATATGATTTGTGCTGGGACAAAAAGGAATGCTAGGACAACGGGAGACTGGATTGCGCCATCGAGGGATCTGCAAGAATAAAGGTAAGTGTAATTTTTTTTTTTTTTTTTAGTTTAGTTCCTTTTTATCAAAATAAGGCTAGAAGAGAAGTATTACAGAAGCTTCATACATAGAATCTGTAGACCTTTACTGTTGTGGTGAATGCAGCTTTATCAAACAATTGCAAACAAGGAATAATGGTTCATTTGTTTCCTGTTCACGTTTACTGGCAATCAGTCTGGGCCATCATTTTTATTCAAGGCTAAACACTGCTGCCTGAATTACAAATAACTTATATCTGAAAGGTGTAAGCACATAAAATGAAATTAAATGAGTTGTCATCCTTTGATGTTAACAGAGTAGAGGTATAGATATGTGTATTTATTGCACAGACCCCATTAACAATACCATCTGCAGGTGTGTTTTTGCTGCAAATTTGAGTTTGAGAAGCAGTAGCTTGAATGTTGGTGCAGAAAGAAAGTGTTTGGTGGTGATGGGAAATACAGAAGAATACCCATTACTGCAGCGGTCGCCAACCAGATAAAATTTTGGCTCCAGCCAGAGCCGCAGACCATGTCCTCTGTATGGATCCCAGGCTCAGGGAAGTGGGAGGGTTGTGTCTCTGGACACCCGCCCATCTCTCATCACAGGCTCAGATCTGCAATGGGAGAGTGGGCATGTTCTGGCATCATGACATCACTAAACGGGAAGTTTCTTCCCCTTTGCGTGACACCGTAAATTTTGTGGTCCGCCAGTCCAAAAAGCTTGGCAACCACTGGATTTGTGGGTCAAATAGTGGGCTGACAAAAGTTTTTTTTGTGAGTATTCTCAGCCCTGCTAGCTGTCTTGCTAGCTAGATGCATTACCTTTGGAACCTAATTTCACAAATTCAAAAACTATTTGATAGCTGTTCACCTATGCACACAACCCTCTCCTGTGCCTTTTAGTTTCATTTTAACAGATTGGTTTCCTTCAATTGCTTATAATCTGCCTTCTGGGAAGTACAAATCCTGCTTCCTTGTAGTTTTTTTGTAATGCAAGGATGCTGGGAAATGTAGTCAGGTGTCACCTGGTCACATCTGATTGACTCTCCCATTAGCTGATTATCCATAAATGAAAGTAAATGGTATGCAGTGCAGCATTCAAGAACATTTGGCTCAAAAAACAAGTATTCTGGCCACCGCTTTGCTCCTAAATAAATATGAGCCTAATTGCATTTATTATTTATTTTGTTCAGATAAATAATAATAATAAATGGTTTATTCAACCTCTCCCTTTCTACTGGTATCTACCCCACCACTCTCAAGCATGCTATAATTATCCCTATCCTGAAGAATCCCTCACTAGACCCCTCCCTATCGTCTAGCTACTGTCCTATCTCCCTTCTCCCATATATTTCCAAACTTCTTGAGAGCATTGTCTATAAAAGTCTCACTGATTACCTGAGCACCAACTCTCTCGACCCCCTCCAGTCTGGCTTTCGAGCTGCCAATTCCACCGAAACAGCCCTTACTAAAGTGGCCAATTACCTCATCAGAGCTAAGTCACACGGCAACTTTTCCTTCTTGATATTTCCTCTGCTTTTGACACAGTTGATCACCCCCTTCTAATACAAATCATGCACTCCATTGGTATCAGTGACATTGCTCTCTCTTGGTTT
>NC_092865.1:42543412-42544927 GCF_032062135.1 Pyxicephalus adspersus | reverse complement strand
GTCTGACCAATGCTTTGTACAGGGGCAGGATTATGTCTCCATCTCTGCAGTCTATTCCTCGTTTAATAGAAGAAAGTACTTTACTAGCTTTACATATTGCAGCCCTCACTCTTGCAGGTATACATATTCCACACAAAGAGGCTATTAATCCTTAAATTCTGGCAGGTACATTTAACTACCAGTATCCCCCATTTAGGTAAACTTACAATTTCATTTTTTTGTGCATTTTATTCCCTTTTAATCACATGATTTTTAGTCCCTTGTTATTGAACAGTAACTAGGAATAAAACATTTTGATAACTATCCATACCAGTTGAGAGACTCTCCTTAAGATGTCACTGCTTAGTGAACACCCTGGCTGGTTATACTTACCTCTGCACAGCATTGGAACAGAATATCTATCCAATCCCCAGCAAAAATGACTATTTCAGCATGCAGGGTACTGCTCTAGTATAGGCAAGCTGAATGAGGGGTTTAAAACTCACAACCTAGTTTGCCCAATCAGCTTCTTTTTATTATTATTATTATTACTACACAGTATTTATATAGCACCATCATATTATGCAGCGCTGTACAAAGTCGATAGTCGTGTCACTAACTATCCCTCAAAGGAGCTCACAATCTAATGACTACCATAGTCATATGTCATTAATGTTGTCGAAGGTCAATTTTTTGAGGGGAAGCCAATTAACCTAACTGCATGTTTATGGGATGTGGGAGGAAACCGGAGTACCTGGAGGTAAACCCACACAGACACGAGAAGAACCTGCAAACTCCAGGCAGATAGTGTCCTGGCCGAGATTCGAACCTGAGACCTAGCGCTACCTCTGAGCCACCGTGCAGCACACAGAATCACAGGACTGGCTGGTGAGACACATCCAACTGTAAGGGTGTTTCCCACATGGCTTGTTTTTTTTGACCAGGTAAATCAAATTTCTAGAATTTAACAAAGAACATTGTCATTGCCTGCATTGCACACACATTGTATTGAACAATGGATCTTTAGCACAGAGCCTAAACAAATCTACTTGTATCATTCAGATCCTCCACCATGTGTGAGATTTCCAGCAAAAGAACTTGTCAGACTCAATAATACAAAAAACACCTGAACAGATGTTGTATGTCTACACAAAAAAATATTTATTCACACATTGTGCCTGTGGCTCCATGTTCCAGATTCCCTGTGGCATACATAATAGATAAAAAGATTTCATTAAGGTGTTCACCAGCATTCCCATTAGGCAGATTCAGGGATTCAAATTATGATCCAAACATTATTATTAAATAATAATAATAAACCATATTTATATAGCACCAACATATTACACAGTGTTGTACAATAAATAGGGGTTGCAAATAACAGATACAGACAGTGCCACTGGAGAAGGAGAGAACCCTGTCAAGAAAAGCTTACAATCTAAGTGGGGGGGAAGCAGCACACAATAGGAGGGACGGGCATACAGAGAGTCGCTGAGATCAATGACCTACTCACCATTCAAGTGGAAATAGCCAAGG
>NC_092865.1:42511559-42541718 GCF_032062135.1 Pyxicephalus adspersus | reverse complement strand
TTCGTTTTCCGACGATAATAATTGGAAGTGTGTACGTAGCTTTACTTTCCAGGTTGGAATCACTTACTAAGTGCAGGTGAGTGGTTTGTTTGATCTCCAAGTGGGCCTTTCAAGGATAAGAAGACACCAGCATCAGGATCATATGCGCCTACTGTGACTTAGGCAAGTACAAGGCTGGTATCGGATAAGAATCTGATGTGCGTCCGACATCCTAACACAAGTGAAGGGGAGAGAGGGCAGCGGGATGCAGATCGCTCGTTTTCCCCCACCCTTTATCATAGAGCATAACAGCACTGTTCATGCATCTTTCAGTCTTTTGTCGTTGGAAAGGATTGTGAAAAATCTAATGTATGTATGTAGCCTAAATCCAGGTTTACACCCAGTGTCTGCACATTACCAGCTGGCAGCAGTGAGCAGTACTAGTACGTCTCCCTGCTGCCCCCATTCATTCCCTATAGGGCCACCATGTAGTATGTGAACAGAAACTTCACCGCAGGTGTGAACATAGGCTAAACATTTCACAAGGTATTGGTGTAATACACTGTAAATGTAAAATTTGCCTATTAGAGCTCAGCACATATGCCAGATTACACCAACAGATTCTAAAAGTCACAAGGTGGTCATTCGGGGTTTATTAACATTTTGGAGAACAATCACAAATAGTTAATAAACATCTTTTTTCAAAATCCCTAGGATAATGTCCCTAAATAGAAAATAAAAAAGGAAAACTGCTTTCTATAATGTATATGTTCCTGGTATAGCTTTTTCAACTGAACAAAAGCAGAAAATTACATTCAATCAAAATGCCAACAAATAGTCACCAAATACAAAAGTTAAAGGCCATTAACAGACCCCAATAAAAGAAGACCTTATTATATTAAAAAAGGCAGGGGGGGGGGTTCTTTCAAGTTCACAACTTTAGGTTTACTATAAAAAACAAAAAAGCAAGTTTTAATTGTCGTCAGTAGTATAATGCAAAAAAAAAAAATCTCTAAAAAAATAAATAAAAATTTCTAATTTTGGTTCTGTACATTACCACAATTAATTTTAAATGTAACAACTCAGATGCAGTTGAACAGCAGACTTTCAGCTTTAATTCAGTGGGTTGGACAAAAAGATTGCATAAAAATGTGAGGAGCTAACACAATCACCTAATTTCAGGGGCTCAAAAGTAATTGGACAAATTAAAAAGCTGAAAATGAAATGTCCATTTCTAATACTTGGTTGAAACCCCTTTGCTGGCAATGACAGCCTGTAGTCGTGAACTCATGGACATCACCAGATGCTGGGTTTCCTCCTTTTTAATGCTCTGCCAGGCCTTTACTGCAGCGGCTTTCAGTTGCTGTTTGTTTGTGGGCCTTTCTGTCTGAAGTCTTCAACAAGTGAAATTCCTGCTCAATTGGGTTCAGATCAGGTGACTGACTTGGCCATTCAAGAATATTCCACTTCTTTGCTTTAATAAACTCCTGGGTTGCTTTAGCTGTATGTTTAGGGTCATTGTCCATCTGTATTATGAAACGCCTCCCAATCAATGTGACTGCATTTAGCTGGATTTGAGCAGACAGTATGTCTCTGAACACCTCAGAATTCATTCGTCTGCTTCTGTCCTGTGTCACATCATGGATAAACACTAGTGTCCCAGTGCCACTGACAGCCATGCACGCCCAAGCCATCACACTGCCTCCGCCATGTTTTACAGATGATGTGGTATGCTTTGGATCATGAGCTGTTCCACGCCTTCCCAATTCTTTTTTCTTGCCATCATTCTGGTAAAGGTTGATCTTCGTTTCATCTTCCAAAGAATGTTTTTCCAAAACTATGCTGTTTTTTTTAGATGTTTTTGAGCAAAGTCCAATCTAGGCTTTCTATTCTTGAGGCTTATGAGTGGCTTGCACCTTGCAGTGCACCCTCTGTATTTACTTTCATGCGGTCTTCTCTTCATGGTAGATTTGGATATCGATACGCCTACTTCTGTTGTGAAGGGGTTTCTCTGCACCATGGAAATGATTCTGCGATCATCCACCACTGTTGTCTTCCATGGACGTACAGGTCTTTTGGCGTTGCTGAGTTCACCAGTGCTTTGTTTCTATCTCATGATGTACCAAACTGTAAATTTTGCCACTCCTAATAATTCCTAATATTGTAGCAATTTCTCAGATGTTTTTTTTCTGTTTTAGCAGCTTAATGATGGCTTGTTTCACCTGCATGGAGAGCTCCTTTGACTGCATGTTTTCTGTTCAAAACAAAATCTTCCACATACAAGCAGCAACCCCCCCCCAAATCAACTCCAGGCCTTTTATCTGCATAACTGATAATGACATAACAAAGGAATTCGAGCCCCTGAAATGGATTGTGTAAAAAAAAGGCTTTTGTTCCTCACATTTTTATGTAATCTTTTTGTTCAACCCACTGTATTAAAGATGAAAGTCTGCAGTTCAACTGCATCTGAGTTGTTCCATTTAAAATTAATTGTGATAATGTACAGAAACCAAAATTAGAAAAAAGTTGTCTCTGTTCAAATATTTATGGAACTGTATACATCCTCTATTTTAAACCCTACAATAACCTGCTGGGAGGCTATACATTGATTAGCCAAAACATTAAAAGGTAAGATGAAAATCTCAATTACCGGATCATAAAGATCCAAGCAACTTTGATAAGGCCAAATTGTGATGGCTTGATGACTGGGGACAAAGTATCTCCAAAAACCAGATACCAAAGTATCTCCAAAAACCAGGGGTGTTCCTGGCATGCAGTGGTTCATCCACAGAATAACCAGTAAATTGACAACAACAGGTCAAAGGATACAGCAGCAAGATGTACTCTGAGAAGATGGCAGGCCAGTAAGGCGGGGTGACTTAAAGGATGTGCTGCTAATAATATAGTGCAGATACCAGCAGACATCTTTAAAGGTCCTGTACACTCCATGCTACCAGAGCTGTTTCAGTGGCACAAAGGGCACCTACCCAATATTACATAGGTAGTTTTAATGTTTTGACAGATTAGTGTATTCAAACTGAAGCACAGTGTATATGCAGAGTTATGGTATGTGCAAATAAATTCTAAAAAATTTTAGCAATAATAAATAACACAATTTACTATCTAACATTTTAGCCAGGCTATCATGTAAAGCAATTAGCCACAAAAATAGCCTTTTTCTATGACAAACACTGTTTATGGGTTTGGGTTTCTCATATTTCCAACAGTCATTCACACTTGGATAAAAGCTGGCCCTCCTTCTCCATTTACAGAAGATGGACTTAACTTGGAATAAAAATTATGTTTGCCTGTACCAATAGGACTATTTCTGCTTTTCTCATAGGCAGGTAGAAATGCGGATAGGGGTACACAGACAGCATGGCTCCCATTGTCTCTTAAAGCGGACCTAACATCAAGTATTCAACTTGCGGTTATGTGTATCAAAAGCCATTTCATTTAAATAGCTGCGTTGTTACCAAAAAATGTTTTCAACTCTATTTGGGCACATCTTCCTTCTGGTCCCACCCTCAGGGTCTACTATTGCTGCGGCAATGCCCTGGAGGCTGCTAATAATGCTGGGAGAATTAGAAATTGGTGGGTGTGATCTTGAGTCATGGGTGGATTGGTTAATGTGGTTTTGAGTTGTGTGTCATTTAGTAAGAGTTGTTTGGAGCCCTACCTCATTGGTGGAAGTGTTTTTTGCCGTTCTATGGCTTATGCCGTTCTATGGCATGCATCAGTGCCTTTTGACATGGTTAGCTTAAGCAGAGGGTGCAGGAGAGCAGGACAGCAGATATCAGTACAGTGACATCCCTGCATTCTCACTTGCACCGGAATTTCAGTCCCCCCCATATGGGTGTTGGCTTGCACCCATGAAAAAGAAAACATCCTTTTTATGTATGGAAGTGGCCATCTTGTGTGTGGCAGGTTGCACTTGCCATAATCTCCCAATCATCTTTTCCACCCACAGCCCTTCCTCACTGCTCATGCATCATCAAAGGACAGGAGAAAGAGAAAAACTTTTTTTACTCCCAATGCCAGTAATTTGTCAGAAAGTTTAGTGCTTTTTTTCCTCTATGCCTTATGATGCCAATGTCCCATGAACCCCTGCTGTCTCCTCACTGAAGAGCCAGGGGGAAGGGACTTGAAGGGCATGAAAAGGTTGAAAACATGAGTTTAGGTCTGCTTAAAGACTGATGTTAGAGTTTAGGTCCGCTTTAGGTGTAAAAATTTATTTCAGACCATAGTCCTTCTATAAGGTGCATTATGTGCCTTAAAAGGAGCCCAGCTCATGGATTAATCTGCGATATGTACAGTGTATGAATTCCGAGTTAGGCCATACTTGAAGTATTACATGTAGATTAGGTCTAAATTGGCCTTTTTTGATATTATTGTAGTCATTATATCCAAACACTTTCTTGTTTAACATGCTACAATCAATTGGCTATTCTATTCCCCTGAGCTAGGATCAACTCCACTATGAAGAAAGAACAAGTGATACAACTATACCAGGCACTGCTTTCCACATAATTTACAAAAATAAGCATCTAGTCATAAATTTACACACATAAAAGTATATGTAATCACATCAGACACATTTACTGATAAAGAATATATCATATGAATTTTTCAAACTACTTCATCCAATCGCTAATAATTGTGCTAAACACATGGGTTGCAGTAACATTTTGAAAAAAATCTGCAATCAAGATCTACTATTTAGTATTTACAGTTTGTATTTAAAATTCAAAGCATGTAGGCTTATTCAACTAAGCAACATAAAGAACATTTGTCTGACAAATGCAGTAACCTATCCAAGTTTAGGTAAAAAAGAGAAGCTCTGACAATACCTATAAATTACCTAAACTTGCACATGGTTACTGGATTTCTAATGATGTCAAGTCTAATGTTATATTGCCAAGTAGTACAATATAATCCCAGCAATCTTACTATCAATAAAAAGGAGTTCTGTGTTTTTTATATAAAGTATTGTAATTTGTTTCTCTAGTCAATCAGCAGAAATGATGTTAGGTAAGTTGGTACTCGCATATAAGCAGTGTGTCTTATTCAGGAGAAACAAGACAACATAATATTGGATGGTCTTACAATCTCCCTCGGGAAGGGAGGGAAACATGCTAACTGCCATGCAGAGAAAAAAAGTTCTTTCTCTACTTGTCTTGAGCCTTCAAAATTACAAAAGCTGGGGAAAAAAAACAAAACAGAAAAAAGTAAATGAACCATCAAAAAATATGTTTATACCAACACTATCATACATGTAAAGATGATATGCAATAACTGGATGTCTGAGAGCCAAAAAATATTAAAAGCCAGTTGAATGTAAACAGTTTAATTCTGTTTTGATCCAAAACTGTTTTCAGCAGAATTGAAAAAAAAAAAGACCCCAAAATATTCAGTAACTACCACATTTAGCAGTATTGGTTTGGGAGAACAACAGACTGCAAAGCTAATTTTACAAACCTGAAGCAAAAGAAATTTAGCCAAAAACTGAGCTGTAACCCAAAAATAAAGCAGCTCTTGCATATCATCAAACATCACAACATGAAACAATGTGTAATACATTACTTAAAAAGGAAAAAAGGAACAGTAAAAAAAGAAAGAAGTACAAGAAACAATAAAACAAGAATAACAGATGTGTCAACATATTTCCAAGACGTCAGTAAATATTATTATATTAGTCCTCAAAGTCACTGTCAGGATCAAAAATAACAGCGGAGGGGGGCCTTAGACAATGATGGTAAAACCTTTCTGCTTGTTTCTGTTGGTTTTGTCTTTGGTTTATTAAATTTTCAATAGCATTTTCTTTCATAACTTTTCTCCTTTGTTAATATTTCTGTGCACAATGCAGTGTTCTACTATTTTGGAAATTGAAACAATAAGACTTTTGAAATATTTAATACTTTCACCTTCTCAAAAGAAGAATAGTGTTTTAAAGTTGCATGTGTCAATCTTTATATAAAGTAGCTGGAAAAAGAAAGAAATCTTGTTAAAGACTAAACATACCCTGTAGCTGCCGCAGTGCCAATTCGCTGACCCCTTTTTAGAGAGAAGATAGACTGACTAGAAGGATCAGGACATCGGGGTCCACCAAATTTTGCTTCAACAAAGTGTGTGCAAAATGTCCGTGTATGACTATGTTTAGACCTGTAAGCTTGCGTCATATCTCTTGACTAGTAAAGATGCTTGGTTTAGTTAACATCTCACAATAAGGAAATTATAGACTGGTGCAGAAACACAACAGCAATCTGTAAATGCTCTTTTGCAAGAGGTGAAGTTAATGCAATATTCTACTGAGGACTTATAAACTACAGTGCAGACTACTAAGCCAAAATCACAAACTTACCCTTTGAGGTACAGCACTAAACTTTAGCCTGGCAAGTATTCTTTTAACATCTTCTACTTTAGGTTTCATGTTCACATGTCCTAGTGATAGTGCTTGACTGTTAGAAAGCGCCCATTTCATGCCTAGTTTGCGGACTGTCAATTTTCGAGGCAGTTTGTCATTGTCCAATTCCCTTTCAGCTGTCAATATGGCAAGAACAACATCTTTCTCCAGCTCTAAGATACCTCCTATGAGACAAAAATATACATTTTCTAAATTAAAGCTATTTCAATATTTGTTTTTTATTTGTTTTTACACTTTGCTACAAGATAAATGCACAAAAGTGACGTGTTTGTTTGATTAGAGTTGCAGGTTTGGGTTGCGATTAAACTTACCATCTGTAGCAACTATGCTTGCTGTAACATTAAAAAGATCCAGAACAACCGCAGGGTAGGTTGGGTAGAGCAAATAGAGATGTCTGTTCAAATGAGCTTCTGATTTTGTATTTAATGCCTGTGTCACAAAAATACCCAGAAAACAAATCAACAAGTTACTTATCTACAAGTTTAGAAGATGACGCCTTTGTATGTTGCAAGCAAACTAAACCAGATTTTCTCTATTTAAAGCAAGCTTATCAGAACCAATAATATCTTTATTCAATTGTTCTCTAAAAATCCAAATAATATTAGACATTAGTTCCTCGGGTTAAAAAAATAAAAAAAGACACAAATCCATCAACGTTAACCAAAAGGAAAATAAAAAAACATATCAACCTATACTAGAAATCCTGCTGATTCTAGTTAGAAACTTAAACACATATTTGATCCCAAAAAAAAAAAAAAAAACAAAAAGGTGAAAAAACAGGTTAAGAATGTCCCCAGAATACAACCCCTGAAGCCTTAGTTGATGCTCACAAAGTCTCAATGCTGTCATACACAGTTGCCATTAAGTGTGGTTGTGTGATACATAACAGAGGTGGCACACGGTGAAATGAATGTCTGGGAGGCGTTGACAAGGAATAAGCACTGCCTTCTAGCATCGGGTCCATGGTATCAAAGGTAATTGAGACCACTAAACCTAGAAAATGTCAATTAAGTATTTGGGTAACAGCAACTACAAAACTGGAAGTCAATTATTAAAATAAATCTAAGCCCTAATCAGTGATAAAAAATAACTCATTTCTTTCCTTCTTAATTTTTTGTTTTTAAATCAATTTTTACCCATTCATTATTCTTTTTTTATATTTTTCATTTTCAGTTGTAGCAAAAATTGCCAGTTGTTTTGTAAAGAATTCTGCCATGCTTTGTGCTAGAAAAAAAAATTGGATTTTATCATACAGCCGATGTCTGACCTTTTTAATGCTGTGTTACAGAGATGAAAGTGATCTAAAAGAATTAAGTCTTTGATCTGTTGCTTTTTGGGTTTATTCAGCCATATTACCAAGGGGTCTCTAAAATTAAAAACACCTGGGGCTCAAGATAAACATAATTACACAGCTTAAAAACAAACAATTTATTAAATTTAACAAAACAAAATTGAATAAAATAAAAACACTAAGAATTTCTTACTGGAGCTGCCAAACGACTTACCGAGCTATTTTCTGCAGTCCCTCCCTCTCCCCAGAAAAGGAACACTGATTTCCCATCTGCAGTTAATAGTGACATAGCTTTGACTTCTCCTTCATGCCATGGAACCTCCCATTCCCAAAGAAATGCACTTGTAGATCCATCAATCACAACAATCTGAAAGAAATAATTTAAATAAATAAATATAAATTCACAGATACACATGATCATTTCATTTCCTCCCCGGGTTACAATTAAGATAGGGACTGTGGGTTTGTTCTTAGGTTGAATTTGTATGTAAGTCAGGAACATTATTTTATTAAATGCAATTCCGACAGATGTTTGTCTCAACATATTATTGGCAGCGTGGTGCCAGTTACTGTATGAAATCTTCAATGTGAATTAATCACAAACAAAGCAAAAAAACAAAGCCCCAAAAAACTTTATAGAGCTTAGACATTCATTAACTTCTGAAGCAAGCTGTGCTTTGATATGCAAAAATAAACAACTGCAGAGTTTGTCTTAGTTATTAAAGAGAGTTACAGGAGCTTGCATAATAGCAAAAGATTTCTTCTGCAAGCCATGCAAACTGCCCCCTCCATCAAGCCTCCGTCCTCCACACAAGCAAGGGTGCAGGGAAGCCCCCATTGCACTTTTCCTGCCTCCTTCTACAGGCTATGATCTGCCTAATTGTAAAGATAAAAATCTCTTGGGGGGATAAGGGGGGAAGGAGGGAGAAATCAGGTAAGGTAAAATACATACATCCAGGAATTGTAGCACCTTAGGAACTTCCTATAGTGTATTTGGTTTGGTTGATTTATGTAATAGGACCCTCCTGAGATAACTATAAACACACAGTAGTACATATTGACAATGATATCAAAAAACAAAAACAAACCTTTTTTACATCATTGCTACTCTGAATCTGCAAAAAGAAATCCAGGTTTCCATCAGTATTAAAGTAACCAGGCTGAGGAATGCTGTAAAAAAATATATATATTTATTAGTCTGATAACTAAAATAAAAAACACAACTTCCCAAACTAAAATTTGTAAAATTGTTAATACAAACGGGTAGACAGGAGGATGGCCTGTTCAGTGCAGAACCCTATTGGGTGACATCATTCAGGGCAGACAGAGTGTAAATTATATTACCCAATGAAAAATCCAACTGTGTTCTTACTCAAGAATATAAATAGACATGTATATGTAAACATAACATTAGGTAACTAATAGGAAATGCTCCTCAACCTATATACTCAAGACTAAAAAGTTATTTTACGTACCCCTAAAAGAGTTTGCCATGTATTTAACATATGTATAACATAAGAAAAATGCATGCAAAATTCAGGAAACCACTTATTCAAACTCCTTAAAAAGAACTTTTAAAGCAAATATAATGGTATTGTTTAAGGGAAAAAAATTGTGAATTATCAATATATTTTAAAGTCTTAGAAAGCAAGTGTGAAAGCGAGACCCAAGAGGAAGCACAAACCCCACCCGAAACATACAGTAAATTTGTAAACTATTTTATTCACAGGATTAGCAGGTATACATATGGAAAATATTACAAATACAGCCACTTTATCCTAAAACTGTTTTGGGTTTAGGTTTAACCACACTAACCCCTATTTTGAATTATCTGAACCAAGAAATTTTACACAACCGAGCACAAGAAGAAAATAGCCCACAATTAACATTTTAAATGGAGTGCACATCTACACTTACAAATAAAAGAAAAATGCCCTAAAGTTAGCAATTTTATTGACAAAACATGAAATGATGTAAAGGGTTATCCTAGAATACACACCTATAAATGTTCTTGAGAGTTCTGCTCCATCTCTGCTCCAAGTCTTGCCCTCTCAGAAGGGACAGTCCCTCTTTGGTGGTAACAAGTAGGTCACTACAGTTGCTTCCAAAAACTGGTATTGTCTGAAGAAATTCCACATCTGCACTGTGAAAGTAAACATTATGATGCCCAGAGAGCATGAAAATTAGTAGTCATCCGAATTATAGTGACAACATTTACCTCCCTAAGTCACCAGATCTTTCCTGAGTGACCAACACAAGATTTTTTTGTTATTTTACCTAGGAGATACTCATTTTTCTCCACATCACAATCATTATTTATTACAAGTATTCATGTCAATAGAAGGTTTTAATCCATTGGAGAAATTTGATTTAGAATAAACAGAAATTATGGCATGCATGTGCAAAAACAGCAGGATCCAGGATTGTATATGAATACATACAATACCCAGCTTCCCCTGTGCTTGTTGGGACTGAATGCGCAAAAGTTACATCATCCTAGCCTGGCCAATCAAGATGGTCAAAGATCGCAAAAAAGAAGAATATGGCAGTGCCCTGTGACGGAATGGGGAGAGGCAAGTATAGCAGGGTTTAATTCCACTTTGACACACAAACAATGCATGATACATTAAGGTGTCCGGTCAGGTAATGTCAGGTGCTTTTTAGAAATATTAGGTGTCCTGCAGAGAACACAGGAGATTGAGGCAGCAGCAGCATATCTGCAAGCAGTGCTGTCTGATTGGGAGCCTGTCAAATAAGGGTAGTAACATTGGGGGGTCTGGTACTAAGGGGGAGTGACACTATATTGTACAGGGACAAGGGAGGATAGTAATCTATTAAAAGGAAAAGGCCCTGGAGAGTTGGTGTGCAGTTGGTATCCTCAAATTGGGTGTTAGAAGACCTTGTCCCACCACTGCTTTGTGCCACTAAAACTAGGTACTTGAGAATTTTAGCCCTTCCAAAAAGACATTTAATTTGTAGTCTGAAAGGTTTGGAGAGAGATGTACATATAAGTTCAACGATCAAGCTCACATTACACTTTCTAATTCAGCTAAGACCTTCAAAGGAATGCACTGTAAATAGAGAGGTTTTCAAGCTGAACTATTGGCAAATACAAAAGATTGTTATTTAATGCACCTATTTAGTTAATAAAAGAATTTACCTATATTTTCTGGAATTGTTTTAGAAGTTATTTTTTACGTTAGGAAGTTCAGTTAGCTTTGTATTTGTGTTTGAATGAACCAACCTTTTCATAACTACACAGTGCTGTCATTCTACCACCAACAGGTGTTTGATGACGGAACGAGAGAGTAAATAACACCTCAGGGTTTTGGTCATACTTCTTCATTGTCTTTATGTATTTCACCACTTCGCTTGGGATCAACTTTAACACCTTAACATTAGACACTTGCTTAGGTACTTGCTCCACCTGAACAGCAATCAGTTGGTAGTGACCCAACGCAGCAAATCTAATATAGATGTTAGCAAATTTACTTGAATAAAAAAATTGAACTTGATAAAGCTAACTGTTGCCACAGTCAAACTCAAGGTAACTCAGGTAACAACTCACAGAAATCAGTAAAAAAAAAAAATGCCAAACTGTACATACCTGTAAACACTGATCAACTTAGACAGATTAACAGACCTTCTCTTCTCCCAGTCAGGCTCACTCTTCTGTAATATAGTTGGGAAACTATCTCGGTTTTTGGCCTGTGCATAGATATCTCTTAATGCTACTGCCTGGATGTTCCCTAAGAAAACATGAAATGTAGTTTACTAAATTGGTAAACTAAAAAAAAAAAGTTTAAGAATGTAAAAATAAACATCAAAAGAATATTACCTTTTAATTAAAGGAATTATTTTTATACAAAATGGTTTATTTATGTAGTATGGGTACACATAACTTTAGGTCTTTGAGAAAAAAATGGACAAGGTCAACCTGTTTCTCACATTAATCTATTACAGATTTCACATTTTATGTGTAGGCAACAAGGACGAAGTTTAAATGTATTGATCTATTTTATGTATTTATATAGCACTGATATACTGTGCAGTGCTTTACAAAGTCCATAGTCATATTACTAACCCTTCCTGAAAAGGACTTAGAATCTAATGTCCCTACCATGATCATGTCATTTACTCAGTTTAAGGGCAATTTTGAGGGGAAGTTAATTAACCCAATTGCATGTTTTTGGGGTGGGGGAAGAAAATGGTGTGTCTGGAGGAAACCCAAGCAAGTCAAGAAAAGTTAAAAATCAAATTAGGTATTTATTAGGCATGCATACACTTTCACAAGCATTTTACTAAACAGTTGCATTGCATTTATAAAACATAAAAAAAAACTTTCTTACCAAACCCAAAAAGGATGTAAATAGCTCCTTGACCTGTGTAGTAAGCCTGAGGGTCTATAACCTTTCCTTCTCCCATCCGGTTGTATTTTACTATTCCACCCAAAGGTTTCCCCGTAAGACCAGACACCAAGAGGAAACCCAGATCTGGCTACAAATAAGAAACATGAAAAATAAATAACATTAATTGGTTAAAAAAAATGATTTAGTAGTTTAGTAGTTTTCGAGCAGACTTAAAGAGGTACTATCAACAAGTTGACATTTGAAAATCCGGCCATCGATCATCCGGTTCCTTCAGTTTTCTATGGATTTCGGATCACATTTTCAATACAGGTACTGCAGTACACTGTTTGGCCACTTATGTTTTGATGGCGCTGTTCTCCAGAAACAGCTGTTAGGTCTACTTGCTAAACTCAATACACGTTGAGATGTTCCTGCTGCCTGCTCCCTGGAACTGTGCCAGATGTCCGCGGGTACAGCAAGAGGAAGGCTAGCCTGTGTGTGGAGGTGAGTATAACCTTCAGAAATCCGGCACTCCTCAGGTCCGGAGGTTGCCGGATTTTTAATGGTCAACCTGTACTAAAAAACAAAAAAGAATCAAGCAACACAATTGCTTTAATAAACTGCTATGAAACATTCTTTCCACTGACAGATGAATGAACAGGCTCTCTACACACAATGCTGTTCAGGTCTATTGGGAGGGGAAGATGAGCAAGCTGCAACCCACTGTACTCTGCTTTATAGGAATGCACTTCACTGCAGTGGATTGATGAACAACCTTGGGGGACTGAAGACTAATGAGTAAGTTAAATTTAAGGGCTAAGATTGCATTCTTATATCAATTTTAGTTTAATAATCCCTATTACATTTTTTCATGCATTATTAGATATGTTTGTCAGGTTTTTGAATGTATTTAGAAAAATCTAACATAACCTAAGGTTTCTTACTTGGTTTTCTCCAACAGTGAGAACCAATAAATCATTGGTATTATCCTCATCTAGATCTGGCAAAACAACTGCAGGTGCTGCCATAGTTTCATGAATTATATGGCTTGGATCCATGGTCCATACAGGTAAACCTTCATAACAACAAACAGCAAAGGAGTGTTATTAGTACAATCCAGTGTAGACGCTTATAAGACAGTGTCATCAAATGCCTACAGTCCCAGAAACTGATCAAGCCATAAAATAACACATGTAGTATTCTAGAAATGTAATATTAAAGCAACCCTTTGGCATGAAGAAAAAAAAATCTAAAAAAATACATCAGAAAGGTTAGATAGCTGTCCAGTGTCCATTTAGTCTGATCATACGAGATACAGACACCACTACTATATGACACTTCCAAATGGATCAGATAACATGTCCACTATGGCACACCTTGGTTTCCCTTGTTAACAATTATGTTATATTGGGCCAAAACAGTCATTTAGCAGCTAAGCACACAATAGTACTGAAAGAAAACAACTTTTTTGTCAAACACAAAATCGAGCAGGCATTATGCAGGGGCATTTTGGAAACACTCGCAGTCAGAGTAATAACATTTAGGGATGGCTTCATCCATTACATGTCAGGAAAAACAACACTGCACCAGAAAATCTATAATACACATTTATAGGACCTTCCAGGTCAACTTTATTTTGTAACTGGTACCACTAATTGCCCCCATTCTTAGTTTGGACAGCCTGGTAAAAAAATGCAGAAATGGTTGCCTTAATACTGAAAAGGACCATTATGACGGGTGGGGGTGTCAGCAGAAGGTACTGATGAAGAACAAGCAAAATGATAATTAGAGAAAATAAGGTTGACAGCACTGCATCTTAGAGCTGCAAGGTGTGTATAGTATTTGTGGTAGTGTGCATTGTAATGGCCCACACATATGCACCTATACATTGATCATTTTAAATTTTCTACATTTTTTAGTCAATGTATTTGGCCCGGACACACACTGTAGGGTGTCTTTAGATGCTTGGTGCAAGATTGGATGTTGGTAAATTATAGGGCAATTCTCCAGGAAAAAATTAAGCCATTCCCCAACATACAACTTTAACACAACCTGCACCATTACCCAGTGAATCAAAACTATTCACTGCTTTCCTAAATCTGCTATTCAAGTCTCTTGAGAGGTCTTAAGAGAACTTTTGTACTTAAAAATCCTCTTAAAAAATCTACTAAGAAATGTTTATTTTTTTGTGCTGGAATTGGTTACAGGGGGTTGGTAATATCAGCCACAGATCACGTTTAGAAGAATAGAACTACCTCCAAGGCAAGATAGTTCATATATGAATGACCTGACAAGGGGAAAATCTCCAGTTACCCACCATAAAACAAGAAAAAAAAATGGAAAAACGTTGCCTGATCTAATTAGTCACAATTTGGCATCAGCAACATGGAAGCATGAATCCATCCTGCCTTTAGGCTAGTGGTTGTAGTGTAATGATGTAGGGGATATTTTTGGGTACACTTTAGACTCCTTAGTACCCGTCAAGCATTGTTTAAATGCCAAACCCTTAGTATTGTTGCTGACCATGTCTATATCGATAGGATCGAAATGTTCACAGTAATTAAATGGCCTCCACAATCACTAGATCCTAGTCCAATAGAGCTGCATTGGGATGTGTTACAAAAGGAGACGTGCATTATATCATGAATGTACAGCCAACAAATTTGCAAAAAAATTTAAAAATCTTTGGAAATAGAAAAAAGGCTTGGGGTGCTGGATCTCGCAAAGCAGTAGGTGTGTTCAGTCAAGTAACACACTTGTTTAATAGCACAAATGACACAACAGTACCAAGCTCTTCAATCTGCTGTAATAGCTAGGGACTCCTATCAAAAGGTCTTCAACATTCAAGTCAACCCCCCCCCCCTCCCGCTTTATTATAACAGTGGTACACGGCAAGGTGCCCAACTAAAAGCCTAACTTTAATTTTTACCTAAGGATTTTATAAATGTTGATGTTAAACTAAGTTTTCATAGGACAATATAGCTGATTGCCTTAAAATCTCCAGTCCAGATCCAAGGAGACTCCATGGAGACTCAAGATCATGCAACTAAAGTTGTTTTGACTATATTCATGATCGGAAAATCTACATTCAACAGCTGCTGTTACATAAGAATGCTGGGTCTGGAAGAGCTAATCATTTTCCTTTACATGTCTAACCAATTAGTTGTATCATGTCAAAATTAACCATTCATAAAAAAAAAAACAAAGAAAGCCTAAAAGCATAGAAAGCTCTCCCTTACCTGTGGATGCACTTATTAAAGTAAGAAGTTTGGATGCTCCAGTTAGAAGACATGTGTCATTTTGATGGGGTTTCAGTACCAGTTGCCCACACTGAATGCTTCTAAGGTACTCCTGAGATTTTCTGTTCCACAGCACACTCCCATTAATGCCTGAGAGTGCAGAAATACTGAGCGGCTGTTCTAAAACCACTACAAAACAAAGAAAAAAGTAATGCTTCCATTTACTAGTTACAGAGTATAGTAGAATGTGCCCAGGAACAAAGAAATATAAACTCGACTACTAACCAAGTGAAGTGTTGGAACTGGGCGACGTAAACAACATGAGAATATCAGGTACACCATCCTTATTCACATCAAACAACTCCATTGGAGAGGACACCTCTGGAATAAAAATACAAAAATATATCACAGAATTTGACAATCGCAGTTTTGTCCACTTTTATTTATAAATAAACATTGAATTGTACTTGGCAAAATTTTCTGCTAGCCCACAAAATCCTATCGCACATTTTTTTCTTTTCCAGTAAACAAGAATCCCATTACTGACATCTTAAACCTGCTTCAAGGCATAAGCAGTGTTTTCTGATTCACTTTTACCTAAAAAGCATGATTAAAATGCAGTGAATAATTTACTGCAGCATTAATTTAAATAACAAAATTAAAATGTAGTGTTATATAAACTCTTTTTTTTTTTTGCCAGTCATAGCATCGAGGTCCCTTGCCCATTTAGGCCTGGGACCCAACATGCATGTGTGACCCAAGTTGTAAGGGTAGGCTAATATGAATAGCCTTATTACACAAATACATGTAACAGTTATTTTAGAAAAAATATCATTTAATTTTACAGTCATAATTTGCTGGTAGAGATAAAAAAAAAACAGCAAACAAATGTAATTTTGGGTGTGTAACATACATTGGGTGTGTTAGAAGTTGGTATATTTTAGTCAAGAAAGATGTTCTTATCAGAATTTTTCAGCAGATCTCAAGAACTTAGTATGCTGGACTCAATAGTATAAAACCTGGCTCTTAGAAACCCAAATTTAGCTCTGTTAAGCTAGCTTTACACTATAAAATATTTTCAATCAACTAGACAATTCAATAAGGAGTCAGAATGTTGACTAAAAATTGATCAGGCAAGAGGGTTTTTTTGTTTACTGGTTAACCATAGATTTGCTTGTAATTCCAGTTGTGCTTTTAGGACACAAACTAAAGGTAAATATCCCCAGAGTAGTGCATACAACAAAGACAAAACCTTACTGGGGGTTGTAACCCCTCTCATCTCTTTGCAATGGTTGCATACACACAAGCTAGCCCTGTGTTTGCAGTCATTATGTGTTGTGCTTTATGGTTGGGGAATATTGCTATGCTCTGGGAACTTAATAACACAACTTGCCAGTCATTAAATAGAAGTATTATGGGAGTCCGTTTCATATTGGAATTGGGATGCTTTGTATATTTTTTTTACTTTTCATGTCCTTAATTTTAGAGGACATTTTTGCAAGATTATAAATCAGCCACCATAAACTAAATGAACAGTGCAACTGCCACTGAAGACTGAAGCTGGCCATGTGCTATTTCCTCCCCCGGGTTCAACACTGGGCTGTACATTCAGAGTCCACCAACTACCACTTCCTCCCCATTGCATTTTTCAGCACTGTAGCTCCCCCCATAAGCTGCATGATCTCCCCCAATGCCTCCAGCCACCACATTCCCCCTCTACCACTATCTATTTACCACCCAAGTTTTTTGAGCTTGCTGTGGGAGATAGTTAGTAGCAACAGGCTTTCAGTAATTCAAATAAAGCAGCACAAGGTCAGTTTCGTGCTTAGGTACTATTCAAGCACAAGCATTCCAGTTAACACTAAGTAAAAAAAAAACAAATCTTAACCCGGCAGGGCCACTAACTACCTCTTTGCTAGATCCCTCTCTGTCTAATAATGCATTACAACCAACAGGCCCTTTTCCTAAACAAAAGTTGATAGCTTTCTATGCAGCATTTTTTTTTCCCTTGAGCACATTTCTCTAAGTATTGGAAGCCAATTAACTCAGCAATCTGTGGATCCTTTTAAATAAAGCACCTTTGCTGTATAGTTCCAGGTGAAGACCCAGACATGGACCGGGTAGCCAAGGAGCCCTCCCAACTCTTCCTTGGCTGGCTCCAGGACCTAAAAACTGGCTTTTCATAAAATCCAACTGTCTGGCAGACTAATCCACATTTGTTCTGGAGCCATTTAATAAACAAAAAGCATTAGCCTGGGTGCTATATACATTCTATCCAAGACCTTTCCAGCCAAGCCATGGGACACCCAGTCACAGTTGTGTGATCTTCTCTCTGCCGCCAGTTCCATTGCTCTCCTTCTGAAGACACTTTCACACAAGCTCATATTGTTCAGCAATCCTTACTCCCCCATGAGACATCAATGCCCCATTTCCCATTACACACGGATGACCTTCACCCCTCGATCCCCCACTAGATACCAATGCTCCCTATTCCCACCCATCAGATGTTGATATGCCATGCCCTCATTCCATTTAAATACAGATATGTCTCAACCATCAGATGCTGATGCCCTGCCCTCTATTCCTACCCCCGCCCCCATGAAATTTTGTGCCCTGTACCTATTACCTCCCATCCCAAACTGCCACCCCCCCACCCCACCCCCCCTCTGTGAAAATGAAGAGCTTGAACAGTCTACAGACCAAGCATGTTAGAACCTAGGCAGGAAGTTAAGAGGGAGAGATTGCTTACCAGGCTCATAACCCACGTTGCGATACCAAACATTCTGTTGATTCCTTAATGGACAAGGCACTAGGAAAGCACAAATAAGAACCATCATCATGGAGATGACAACGGTGAGAAGGTAGACTGTGGTCCGCACGTAGGATACCAATGAAGATGTTGCCTTAAGCTGTGGTTCCAAGCCACTTGTAGCAGCTAACTCTTCCTGTTTATTATCTACTTGTCTTTGCTGAACTCGCTTTGAAATTCCATCAACATCAGAATCAGGTTCATTTGTTCGGTCTTGATTGCCCTTTCCATTCTGAAGTCCATTATGCTGGATGTTAATGACAAGGTCATCCTCGCTCTCATCACTGTCAGCTTGGGTAAGGGGGTCATACTCCCGGAGGTCATGGGACTTTTTACCTACCAGAAAAGAACAGAATCATATATACCAAATCATACAAAAACATGTACGTATTATATTTTACAAAATTATTTACAAGTCATGTCCTCTACAGTAAATGTGATCCATGTCATTCATTTAAAGGAGTTAAGAGGAATTGAAAAATAAGTTAAACTCCAACATTATCTTCAGTGTAGTAGTTATCCAGGTATCTCTGTTTAACTAAAATAACATTCTCAAATTTCACTGTACAATATAGGCTTCCCATAGTGTGCAGTAGAAGGTGATGAAAGTCAGACAGAGCTTGCTTTATTTCCTGGCTTGGCAACTTCAAGAATCATTTATACATTTCCTTGCCAGTACTGTCAGTTACTTTACCAATGGAGGCTCAGCTTCACATGCATGGGTTACCACCGCTTACTGGTATATTGCATAGGGAAATACAAAGACCTAGAGAAAAGGGGTTACAGTGTCTGAGATAGGATATGAAATATAAACAATCGTTTATTAATTTCCTTAGTATGTTAATGGGAAAGGGAGAGGGTTGAGCAACCAAAAAAGACAAAATATTATCAGCTGTAACTGTATATAAACCCAAACTTTACTGTAAACTGTATATAAACCCAAACTTTACCTAAATATGCTATTAAAAGGATGTTGAAATGACAGGGACATTTTTTTTCCTGTTTTTAGGAAAACCATTCCTTGTGACTTCAAGGTGTCAGCAAGGTGGACATCAAGTGCACTTATATTTCTAAGGTGACACTGCATACCTCATTTATTTGCAATATTATCCCCCTTCCCAGGGTGTTCCTGCATTGAACTAAAATACAGCTGGCCCAATGGACTTCACTGTAGCCACTGCAAGTACCTTTGATGTACAATTGCCACTTGCACACAGGCCCCGATTTATTAAAGTTCTACAAAGCTGGAGACAATACTCTTTTATCAGTGAACCTGGGTGATCCAGAAAACCTGGAATAAGTTTTTTTTTTTGTGCTGTCTGTTAGTAAATGTTTTCAATCATGGACCAGATCCATTGCACATTTGCTGGAACACCCAGGTTCACTGATAAAAGTGTATCCGCTCCAGCCTTGGAAAGCTTTAATAAATCAGGCTCATTGTCTGCAGCATACGTATAATACAAGGTGAGCAAAGAAGCGAACGGAGAAAGGGAAAAACTGTATAAAGTAACAAAAAAAGTGATTCTGTTTACTAAATTTTAGACCCTGTGGGTGGAATTTTACAAACCGTATGTTTTCAGAACAACTAACATTTAATAGGAGTCGGTACATTTTTTTGCCAACTCCAGATAACCCAAAATTGCCCGGACTCCACAGCCTTGCTAATATTTCTATGCATTTCAATCAAATGCACACTATGACTGTGCAAAACCTGGTACACTCCATATGCCAGAATAGAGCTGTCATTAATATTTATTGTAACAGAAGAAAGAGCTGAAACCATTTCAGGGAGATGATGTAACGTTCATTTTACAGAACAATCTATACATTTGTGAGCTGTGTCTGCAAGGATATCTGTACATCTGTGAACACCAACTGTGCACATCAAATACATTTTTTAGCTTACCCCGGTAACTCTGAGAAAACAAACAAATATCTGCTTTAAACATCTGTCATTCTTTTTCCAGTATAACAAATGTATGTTCAGAAGTCCCACTATCTGGTTTTATACCGGTCACTCATATATCATATAGACTAAGAAATGAATTATTTCCTAATATTGCAGAACACATAGTTTTCAATTATCTAAATCAATACCAGAACAAGAATACTTTATTGGAGTCCGGGTGCATTATTTTTTCTTTTTAATGCCCTATTAATAATTAGATTGAGTCACTGGACATATGTTGGTAATACAGACAGGTAAAATATGGTTAAAACAAGCATTTAAAGTGGTATTAAAGTTCCACTTTAGAAATGTTGGCTTAGATAGGGCATTGTGGCAGAAAGGGATAGACAATGTCCCTTCTGCAATAATTCCTTCTTACCTGCCTGGTCGCTCATTAGGACTGTCAAAAACAAAACTGAGCAGCGCATGTGCAGCTTAACTTTGATTGCCAGGATTTAGCTTGCCCTGCGCTTACTAGGATCATAGTTACATCATTCTAGCCTAACCAAGATAGCCAAAAGCCGCAAGGAGGAAAACATAGACAACAATAACATGACAGGGTTCTAACAACTCTTATTTAATTTTAGTTATAAAGCAGTCAATTTATTGAAATGTATTGCCACTGCACCTTAATTTGATCTGCAAACTACAAGACAATAATGTGTTACAGTGCTTCATAACATGCTTTAAGCATACTTACAGCTGTACTGGATATGTTTAGTGCACCATGGTAAGTGCATGTCTATAGGAGAAAAGAGTGGCTGAAAGAAACTTTCATTGCCATTGCTAAACTCTCCTTTTGAAAGTGTTAGTTGTGTAACCTTAAGGAACTACATTTACTGAAATTACTAGAGAATTAAGACACTTATCCCCGGGCTGTAATATTGCCGATCACTTCACCTGCATGGTCTTCAGATTCATCAACAGTTACTGGAAGCCCTGGATCAGCAAAATGTCCCAACATTTTTCAGTGATGGAAGATTAGTGAAAACATATTTAGTGAGAACATACTCAGTGATCTATCTAAGAACAATGCACCTGGATGAGATCAACTTACTTCTGGTTCACAGCCATCAAACATGAAAAATGTGGATGGGAAAATGTTAGCGGAGAGAAGCAGAGTCTAATACACTGATGTCTGTCACATGGGGATGAGATCTCGACTACGGATGGCTCGTATAGTTATTACAAAACCTTTGCACTCACACTAATACCGCACATAACTAGGCTTTTTAATAGCCTTCTAAAGGTGCCCATATTCCGAGCTCTATGCTCTACTCCTATATATCGATGTTCCCCAAACCAGGTACAGACCGCCAAAGCCCAGCTGGATACTGCCAATCGCATTGCTTGATTCAAATCATTTCACTAGAATTTTAGCCACGATCATATCAAAAGATCATGTCGGGATCATAGCAGAATGCTGGGCAGGTGACAACATCAGTGTACAATTTATATCATTGATGCAATAATTCATTTGGAAATGGAAGCTGTGGTTTTAAGCTTAGATGCAGCTGGATGCTTAGCTGGCCCATACAAGGGAATACAAGGCCTCTTTCTAATTGCAATATCTGCACTGTACAACCAACCCACGGCTAAAGTAAAACTCTTCTACATTCACCATGCTTAATGGCACTAGACAAGGCTGCTGGATCTCCCCATTTTAATTCACATAAATATTGTGTATAGAGTCCCTGGCTGCAACCATCTGACAACATCCGGACACTACAGGGGTGCCCATTAGAACCAGTGTACTATAACTTAATATGCGGATGACCTACTCCTAATGCTAATCAACCCATTCATAACATTACCTAACTTATACAAGGTGTTGGATAAGTATGGTGCCCTCTCCCCCTACAAAATTAAACCCGCTAGGACTGAAGCCTAAGCCATTAATTTATAGGTGAGCCTCTTAATGCAACGTCAGTCTACATACCTGTATTATTGAAAAAATCTGAATCATTAAAGTATTTGGTGGTGCACCTGACCTTAAATTATTACTCCCTGTACAAATGTAACTATTCACCTGTTTAATGAGAAATCTCTGCACTCCTTCACAATTGGAAATCCCTCCAGAAACCTTTTTTTGGGCACATAGCCCAGGATGTCTATCTTACCTTAGCTTGTATATTTATTTACAACTCTGACCATCCCCGTACTGATTTTGGCGCTTCGATAGCTGCAGGCCTCAAACATAACATCTTATTACCTAAAAGTGTTCTGTGCGCAATGTGAGGTGCTGGAGGTCCATGATTTTGTGCAATGCTACTATGCCACACATCTCAGACAACCTGGTACACCCGGCAGTCATAAACCCACTGGACGGAATTACAGAAGATATGGATGGCCTCTATCTGCCCTAATCCTATGTTATGGAGCTCCTCAGTCCGAGTGCTGGAGGCCTCCCTGTTGGCCCAAATACAATTTACTAAACAGATATGGCTACACTGCAAAAACAAATTTAACTTGACCTCTAAAGCTTAGACTTTTTTTGGTTTAATCCCCAGATCCCTGAAAGCAATTCACCCCATATAGCCAGATAATGGCAAGCCTGCAAGAGATCCCCATTTCCCTAGATCTATTGACTAACCTGCTTGGACTATCTCTCAAACATGCACGTGGTAGTAGCTAACATCCTTACAGCAGCGAGATGCCTCATCGTCACAAATTGGAAGACCTCTACCCCCCCTCCAGATACTCACCTCCCCCTATTCCCTAGAAGGGCATCGCCATCATCTTCTTTCTTCTCTTCTTGTAGACGATCTTTGGTCGGCTTGATTGACCGAGACGATTGACCAAGAGGAGTTCATTCATTCCTGTAATGCGCAGGGGTAGCTGGGATTTCTGGGTATCCTGGCTTCTTCATGCCAGACATGCACAGCTCAGCTTTTTGCCAGATACCTGGAGCGATCAGATGGGCAGGAGGGATTATTGCAGAAAAGACACCGCCTGTCCCTTTCTGCAACAATACCCTGTCTGATCTTGGATTTTTAAAAATGGAACTTCGGAATTTGTCACCTAAAGACAATACTAAGTATTGCTGTTCTATGCCATTTTACACAAAACTTTTTACTGAAATTTCGGTTTGAAAAACAGTTGCAGAAAAAGAACACAATTATAACAAGTTCTCTGCTTTCAGAAAATATACACAGTAATATGTTGGGGGTAGAGGTCATTTTCTGGACAAAAACAGCTGAAAGCTCCTAAAGCTACGTACACACTTCCAATTATTATCGTTGTTAAACGAACGACGAATGATCCTGCACGATATCTGCGAACGATCGTATAGCACCGATCCTGCACATAGAGATAACGACACGATCGTTCGTAGATATTGTACCCCCAATGCGGAGGAGGGGGCATTGGCACCATCCTGTACAGGTTTGTAGACTGAAGGGGATGGCACCAGCGATCAGAGCAGTGGCACAGCAAGCATCCTGCCATCATAGTGTGGTACCAGCCTAGTAAAAGGGAGGTTTTATCCTAAAAGAATCACCCCCTAGGCAAATGGAGCTATTAACCCTTCCAGATGAGGAGGGGGGGTGGAAAAAATATGGGCCCCAGCTTTAGTTTTTTTACTATATGAAAGACTAGTAGATGAACACAGAAATCCAACATTGGGACTTCACTTGCAGCATGCTTGATCATGGTTTGTCACTCAGGCAATACTAATACATGTACCTACACCAATCACATGTTCGGCACTCCACTTTGCGCACTGAACAGGGAAAATACATTCACACAATAATCACATAACCAGCTGAATGAACATTAAACAACAACAAAGCTCTGACAGATGACAATATACATGAACCCAATAATATACAGCCGGCTGAGCTCCCCGGCATAACACATCTGACATGTATACAATGACCTTTGAATGTACGGAAATCCAATGACAGGCGGATGACAATTGTCATATCGGTATAACAATCATCTCTCACCTGGCAGCTTCAGAGCTCTGGACAGCACCGTAGCCATACTAGACACCGGGATGGAAGAGTGATGTCACTGTCATGTGACCGAGGTAGCTGGGCGGGGCTTTAGGCTTTAGAGTGTGGATGCAGCTGTCCTATGAGAAAAGCCTGTCAGCTGTGCTGCCCCGCCCACTTTGTACTGTGAGGTAATGTCTGTGAGCTGTGTGTGTGCATTCATTATCCCCATGTATAAACCTTCATATATCCAGCACTGATTGTTATAGAAACGTGGGGGGACCCCAAGACCTCCTACTAACCTTAATTTCAGCACCCTGAACTTATCAAATTGCCAAATACAAGGTCTCAAACATAAAATCCTAATAGGAATTGGGTAACTAAAGTCACACCTTAAAGTGTACTTAAACTCTGATCTTTCACTTTACATAAAAGGGTAGACAACCTTTCTATGTAAGGTAGAAATGTATTTTTTTTAAGTACAACACAAAAAAAGGGTGCAGCATCGCCTAGGCCAGGGGTCTGCAACCTGCGGCTCTTCAGCCTCCTTGTGGCTCCCTGCGGCTGCAGCGGGGAGATCTCTGATGGGGGATCCCCTTCCTCCCAAGACACTGCGGAGGAGGGGGATTCCGAAGCTGGAGGCTTCTAGGGGCATAGTTCAGTGTTTAATTTATTTCAAAGTAGGCCTACACATGCACACTTGTTGTAACAGGTAAAATTATAAAAATATTAAAACTTTTAAACTGTGTTATGCTTTGTGGCTCCAGACTATTTTTCTTTAGTGGAAGAGGAGGCAAAATGGCTCTTTTGATAGTAAAGGTTGCTGACCCCTGGCCTAGGCGATAGAGAATGAGTGGTAGCGCAGAGCCTCCCGGGATACCTACGTCATGAGGGGCTCCTGGATGCTCCTGGCATGCACAGGGGTCCTTTCATCAAAAAGGAAAAAAAAAAGCCAATCTCACTGTTTTTTGCCCCATCTACGTCACCAGATCTCGCACCTGGGTGGGGTGACGTAGTAAGAAGAACCCGGAAGAAGGGGCAAAGATGGCGGCGCCTGGAGCGCCAGCCTGAAGACGGATGCCGGGACGAGGCGGAACCCGATGGAAGAGACCTCCAGACCAATGGACTGCACTGCGGGACTGAACATAAGTGTATATTTTTTGTTTTGGCCTTTTTGCATTTTACTTCCTCTTTAAGGCTGGGTCTACACGGACATTTTTAAAAACCCATGTAAACGTTCCTAGTGTGTTTATGTGTTTTATGCACTTTTATTAGTGTTTGAAAATTTCTATGCCGCGTTTTCATGGATTTTTATTGTATTTACGTTTGAAGTGCTTATAAACACAGGAAAACGCTAGAATATGCAGGAAAACGCCACCATTGAAATCAATGGAAACATATACCCGTGTGGTATTTTTCAGCGTTAACCCCGCATTTTAATTTTTTAAACGTTGCAAGCAGTGTTATAGATAACGCTCATAAACGTGCCTCAAGGAAACTTCCTTGTGTAGATTAGCCCATTGGAATGCATGGGAATTTCAAACATGGGTTTTTGAAGCCTCAGGTTAAACGCTGGGAAAACCGTCTGTGTAGACTAGGCCTTACTTGCACAGATCCTTGACTTATCTTGCTGTATTTGTAAAAAAAAAAGAAAGTGCCGATTTTACTGCACGTGTGTGAGATCTGCATCTTTCTTTTTTCAGTGACAGAAAAGTCCCTCCTGTGCATTCCTGTTCTCGGAGCCCAAACCTCCTGACTCGTGACGCGTGTATCCCAGAAGGCTCTGCGCTTCCATTCAGTCGCATTCACACGACCACATTTTTTTTTATCGAAGGACCACCCTGAAAAATTGCATGACTAAGAGGGGGATTTGCCCATAAGACAATAATACAGACAATCGTGCTTTAAGTGAGCTGATCCTCAGTTCAATGTCCTGGCCAGTTTATATGAGGTTCAATATATAACAGACCTAAGCATTGGAGATTGCAAAGTCAGAGGCAATCACTAACTACACAAATGTTGCCCAGATATTGTAAACTTCAATAATGTTTAGTTTTTGTGGACATGTCTGTGGGAGTTCTGCTGAGAAGAATACCAGCTTTGCTTTCAGGAACAGGTCCATTAGCATACTGGTACAGAGGCTCTGATGTGGAAAGTAGAGGGACTGGGTCCTAATAACCAAACTGATGTAGAAGGGGGAACCATGGCCTGCATGGTCAATAGAGGAACACAGTAGTGTTCTGTTTATAAGTGGGAACCTGACAAAGGCTAGACTTTGTGAAATTTCCACTGATCTGTAAGTGCATTTCCTTCCTAAACTTACTAGCAAAGGTCCCCAATATAAAGCATCACTGTCCCCAGGCCCAGAAATCTTTGCCTTTCTATTCAAGCTCATAAACCATTTACCAGAACACTAGATACAGGGGTGCTTAATAGAATGTGGGGGTCTTTCCCGGTTTTCTTTTGATTGCCTGTGCAATGCTTTATGATGGCTTGCATGCACTTGCTGGCCTATAACCATTATGACCATGCATCTGCAAAGTCCCAGGCAATGCAATCAACAGATCTGTACAAACTACCACTTAGTTAGCAGTAATACATAACGTGATATGTGTGGTCTTAGAGCACCCCAGCTGGCTGTAAAGAAAATGGACACCTCTCTCACTACTAGGTACTCCACTGAGTTTCTGTGCTACCATTGATTAGCTTACCTAAGTTATTGAAGGAGCAATCTATTTAGGATTTTGCTGAGGGTCCTTCCTCATTATATATTAGCCTAACATCCCAAATTTCAGTGCATGGCAAGAAGTTACATTGTCAACTAACTCTGAGGTTATTTGTATTCCTCCATACATGCACGGTGATGAAGGTGTTTATTAGAAGTTTAAAGTAAACCTGTGTCTAAATCTTTTGTATAAAAGGACACAAATAAATGGCATGAAGTGCCCCAACAGTTGTTGCACAGAATACCACGTTCCATTAAAATGTGCATACTTTACAACCATTGAAAAATATCTGTGCCTGGAGTTTTACATAAAATTGAGAGGTAAAGTTTAAGATGCATTAAGGAATTTAAAAATTTACAATAAAAATCTTTTGTAAAAACATTACATAAGTTTTGATGACTCCACAATATTTGATACGGATACATATGCATGGTAATTGTTCAACGTGTTTCACGGAACATAGTTCGCTTCATCAGGAGAAAATCGTCTGAAACAGCATAATATAATATAATAATTAGCAATTTTACTCATTATGGTTCAATAATATACATCAGAAAATAAAACATGTAGAGGGTTTTTTACTCACTTTCACTTGTACACAAGTTGTATGGCTCACTGGTGGAAAGTGCCTAGATCTTTACAGCAGGTCTTAATGATGTTGTTCAATCCGTTAACCAAGATCACAGCATGGACAAGAGGAGGAACTTAACAATATAGAAAAATGGTTATGGAAAATAGATTCAGTTGTGAGTAAATTCCTTCCAATGCCCTATATTTAACATTCATACTTTAGGATTAATAAAAGCATACAGGTTTGCCTTGGTGCTCACATAAATTTTACAGTTGGTGATAGATTGTTTTATGATTGTCCAGAAGGTCAAAAGATCCTAATTACAACTCTCCTTCTCCCCAGACTAATTAGGGCTTATATAATTATCATTTAGCATCTCACCTCAAAAAGAATGAGGGTAGAGCATAGGTTTTCCTTGATATTCACAAAAATCATGCAGTTGGTGGTACCCCCAACCATTTTTATGATATTTTATGTGGGCTGTGTAGTATTATACTGTATATTGTGTGAAATTCGTTATAAATAGCCTTAACATATTACAACATTTAACAAGAGTTTTCTTTTTTTAAGGTTAGAGACTGCACTATATGCAATTGATTTCATTTGTCATCATGCCTAGAAATTGCCTTAATGATCCAGTTTCTGTTACTTATGTGGTTCATTTTATAATTTGAATTTAGAAATAGGCCTATGGCTTCCACAAGAGGCAGCATCTTTTTGGAGTTTCAAATTACAATAATAAATTATTAAACAAATTGGAAGGGGTATCAGAACCTGATATAAATAAACTGTATACTGTATATGAGTATAGTAGATGTGGGACTAGAATGATAACTGATAAGTTTTATAGTAAACATGTGTTAAATAATCAGCACTAGGTGATTTAGGAAAAGGCATTCATTTCAGTACTTAGCTTAGAGTTCATCAATAGAATTCATTTAGGATGTCTAGATCTAAACAGGTTGGGAGATTACATTTGGCTATAGAGTCATTGACCCAATCAACTTCAAAGGATGGGTGTTTGCCAACAACTAGTGTACAATTCCCCATTGAATTTCCTATATATGTTAGTGCGAGTAGGTTAACACATGAATCTAAAATCATGTCAACTCCAAATGGAAGCATTGAACTTTAATTGCCATTGGTCAGTTAAAAAATATTTCAGCCTTTTGTTTGTTTTATTGACACTGCTGCCCCACTATTCTCTTACATGCTTAGACTATCACTTGGATCACTGACTTTTGTGTGTAACCCTTTGGCTTGTACCAGAACTTGCCTTCTAGCCCCACATCTTTTCAAATCATTTTCCTTTCCCCTGACCTGTCCGCTTTAGCTGCTTCCCTGGTTGTTCATTAGTCCTTGCCCTCCCCAGGTACCATCTCTTGTGGTATCTCTTAAGTCCGGCGGCAACAGAGTGCTGGGATGGTACAACTAGCCTCCTGAGGTTAAATGGGGGCTTGTCTATAGGTGATGTCTACAGAGCAAGATTGAAGGATTAGAGCGTGGGCAAGATACTGGCACGAGACTAAGGACCTCACATAAAAAATTTGTATTAGGCAACTACTATTATCAAATATCACATGGTACCTTAAGGCTCTTAGTGGCTTGTAATTTTCTGATCTCAGCTAGAATACCCATGCAATCCTTTAAAGGTACACATTAATTTCTTGTGTGTCTCTTATTATATGGCTTTTTCCTGGTGGTTTAAAAATAATCTTACCACTATCTAACACTTATACAAAAATGGTGTGTTCTTTGAATACTTGAAATACAAATGTAACATTCCTTCAAAAGAATTATATTACACTTTTAAATCAAACATTTTCTATCCCCAATAAATAAACATTCTGTCAGTAGCCCCCTATTTGAACAAATATGTAACAAGGACTACACTTTTACCTGAATCCTAAAGTTTTATCAGCTTTACTTCCTCTATACCATTGAATAGGAACAGGAATTCCAACAAACTGGTTACAAAAGGATATATTTGGGGGTGGCACAGCTGGTGAAATTGAAAGGAGGTCTACTACGGAATTGTCTGTGAACTGTGAATGATTTCAGAAGTGTTTTAAAATGATGTAAACTGCAAATGAGTGCACCTAAAATGCTAAAGTGCTGCATTTATTATGGACATAAGCCTATAGGTGTACTGTACTGTGGTTTTCAATATTTGTTGGGATACTTGTAAAATTTATATCATGTCTAAACCTAGTCTATTAAAATGTTTACTATTTTACTTTATCTTATTTGTTTTAATCTTTATTTTGGCTGCTATAAACAAAAATACACTGCATTTCAATGTGACACATTTAGAGAATGCACATCAGTTCAATGCAATGGACAGTGTGAAGCAAGAATACATTTTTATAAATTAAACATAATGTCACAGGTTTATTAAAATGTCCTATTTATATTTGTATTAGGCTACAACTAACTTTAATGTTGAATGAGAATATTTGGAGTCTATAACAGTGCTGGGTCCAGACTGCCCCTGTTATATACCACCACATTCTAGACCTGTCCTCATTCTTGTACATGGAATAAGAGTAAACAGGTTATGCCAGTTAGACAGAATATACACAATATACACAGTTTTTCGATGTAACAAAATTGTGTTTTGATAACAGTATGGTGTTTTGGAAACAATAGTTTGTGTGATAAATGTAACAAATTTGTGTGTCATTTGCAGTAGCATCTGACATGAAGCATGCCGGAAAAAGAACACTCTTATACAGCTTTAGATTTAGTGCTTGAAATTCATAACCCATGCCAAGTTTTAGAGTGGTGCTTTACCGTAACTTCCTGTCACAGTGGGAGCCTGTGACAACAGCATAGAGAAAGAGGAAAAAAAGGGGTACTGTTGCCAACAGAATACGCACTGCAACAAT
>NC_092865.1:42502106-42504481 GCF_032062135.1 Pyxicephalus adspersus | reverse complement strand
GGGAGCCGGGTGTCAATCAAAGGGGGAGAAACCTCTCCTGTAGTGATGTCATCATGACAAGATCTGAGCCTGCGATGGGAGAGTGGGCGTGTTGTGTCCAGGGACACAGCCCACCCACTACCCTGAACCTTGGATTTGTACGGGATTTGTCCTTCCCCTTACCCTGCTCGGGGGTGCACCGGCCAGAGCCGCGGACCACGAAAGTTTTCTCGCCGACAACCGGTTGGCGACTGCTGTACTAGTCCACTTAAGTATACAAGTAAAAAAAAAAAAAAAATTTATACTTCATACTTAAGTATACAAGTTTTGTATCCTGTTATGGTAAATTCCCCTAATACCTTGTCTTCATCTACATTCTATAAACACTTTTACTGTTGAACCCATAAGCAAAGAAAACAATGAAACACAGAGTAACCTTTGTAGATTTAGTTGAGTTTTCCATATTCTTAATATGAATTTTTTGGTCCTACTTTTTGCCCAACTTAATAAAAGTATTTCACTTTGCAGTGATTAGTAATTCCCTTAAGGAGGCTGTTGAAGCAAATTAAACTATAACCTCTGCAGTGTGGAAGAGTTGACAACAAATGCCTTTGCATTAATTTTACTACAGCAAAGAGTCTATGAAATTATTGCTGTATGGCTAGTGAGCTTTTTCTTGAGCTGTAAAAATTCTATATCTGTGTCTCTTTAGCTGAATCTTTAACAAACCTGATTACTGTACTACCTTTATCAGCTACTGATGGCTGTGGCAGTGGGAGGGCTTAGAATATGAATAATTGCTGAGATATGAGATTATGAAAAGAATGACAAGATACAGAGCACTGTGTATTTAAGGAAAAAGATTAAAACTCAATTCCCTGCTATGCCTTGGCAAACTATGCAGTGGACTGGTCGCTGGTGGTGTAATGACTATGCTGACATCATTCCCGCTTTTTACCCCTGAGTTTAGCATACTTTATATTACAATTGGGCAGAGTGTTGACACAGCTGGCACTACCAGGTGCCACAAAAAAAGGTTGCTAAGGTGCCAGCAATAATTTTTTTCTAAGCGATCTGTAGTCACAGATTCTGGATGCTATACTTTAGCATCCAATGACAGCTGCAGATAGGTAACATGTTATGGGCCTACATTTTACCCCATTGTGTCCTACATCTTACAATGCAGAGAGCGTTAGTAGGCAATAAACTTACTTATCCACCAGAGCTTCTGCAGCTCAAATAGCAATCAGCAAACTATACCTCTTTCATTCAGAGGGCTTAACGGTGGAGTAGGATGGCTGGGAACTACTTTCTTCAACATCAATTTCCTAAATCTTGACTAACTCTGCAACCTCAATCTACCATAATTCATTGGCTGCTTTACACCTTGTACTTGCTTGCATCACCTTCAGACAAGTCCATTCGAAGTTGTGAAACAATAAAACATAACCTTTTGCTCCTCCATTTTGCAACCACACTACAACAAAGAATGCCATATGCTGGGAAAAATGCACTAATAGCACAGAACTTGATTAATTGCATGTATAATTTTATATAAAGTGTCATATGTTTTTGTAATGTGAAGATAATATGTGGGTTTGTTTGGAATGTGCAGATTGTAACGTGTCAAAGTCAAAACAAAAACAATACTCATGCCTGAGAGAAAAAGTGGAAAGATAGCGGCTCTTTATGGCAGAAAATAAGTCTAGCATCACATAAAACCTTTTATTTCAATTATATATATATTTTTGTAGCATCACAGAATATATCTTAATTATGTAATATACATTTAATCCACAAGATGGCGTACCTACAATTTGAATATGTACACTGGCTGCAGTTTTATTTTTTTATATATCTACGATAGATCAATGAGAAAATAATAATGGTAATGGTTTTGTTTTATAGTTTAAAGTAATGATCAAATATGATATTATTAATCAAGTATAATAATAAAGTTAGATGAAAAACATACCTCAGAAGATATGTGTTGGATCTTGTAAGCAGTGTAAGGAATACTAAAATAGAGGAACGGTATTCCAAAGAAGATCTTATGGATTAATTGAGAGGGGCTTCCGAGTATAAAGAAGAATTGTCCTAAACTAGGACAGAGAAAGGAACTAGGATCGCCCACAGGAATCTTCCTGTGTGCGATCCCCCGGCACTAGAGGTTAAATTAGGGCTTGCCCTCATTTAACCTCTAGTGCCCAGCGATTGCACACAGGGGGATTCCCACGGCTGCATTCATAAATGCAACCGTGGTACTCCTGTCAGTGTTGTTACGAACGAAGGTGTGGACCCACTGTGCCGCTGGCCAGGTAAACTCTAGAGGGGCGTAACTAAGCAGCCACCCGGTCTTCACTAGAGCCTCTGATGGTGAGGATAGGCTTGGGCTG
>NC_092865.1:42480258-42501923 GCF_032062135.1 Pyxicephalus adspersus | reverse complement strand
AAGGTCCAAAAGCGTAGTCCGAGGTCAGGGTCAGGCAGCAAACAAGCAAGGTCCAAAAACGTAGCAAGGTCCGGTACACAGGAAAGCAGTCAGATAAATCACTAAACACAGGGTAATGCTGGTAAGCCAGAGATTGCTCTGGCAACTTCCTGTAATACGGGGTGCCTTTAAATCCCTGCAGGACATCAGCCATAGGCTGTGGAAAACAGAGGGCATGTGTGTGTTACCTCAGAGACATACCCACGCCAGCTCACAAACGGAGCAAGTCTCAGCATGGAGGAAACACTGATATGGAACATAGGTAGTGTTACCTGAGAGATAGAACCCGGCGCCCATGCCTGCGATTAGGAGCAGCGGCGCCGGCACGACCTGCAGTGCTAACAAGTGTGAGTACCTCGGCTGTGCTCATCAATGAATGCATTCATTCATGATGAGCAAAGCCGCGGTACTCCTGTGTTCTTGGATAGAGAATCTCTATCCTAGAACACATACTAAAAGGCTGCAAGAGCAATCAGAGGAGCGGAGCTGTCAGCTCCACTCCCCTTATTGCTCCTGCAGGTCCCAAAAAAATTTGTTCTCAATGGCCGCATTTACACTGGTCTTTCTCGAATTTTAAAATCTTGCTCGCTCATCTCAACTTTTCACTCTTCAATAAGTGAACACTAGACTTTCATTTTGTTGATTTATTGAGCCTACCACCTTCTACATTCACTCTACACCAAATTGTCATGACCTCTAAATCAGGGGTCCCCAACCTTATGAAGCCCTGGGACCACTAAATCTATGGACCCCTGACCACGCATGCGTGGGGAGCCATGTGTCACTCAAAGAGGAAAAAACTTCCCCCAGAGTAAAGTCATAAAGTCATGATGCCAAGACCCACCCACTCTCTCAACCCAGGTCTAAGTCTGTGATGGCAGAGTGGGCGGGTGGGTGTCTCTGAATGCCCTGAGCCTGCGATGCGTACGGGAGACATGGCCCAGGGCTCTGGGGGATGCACCCCCCAGACAGGCTCCTCCTCCTGACCCCGCTGGGGGGTGCACTGGCTAGAGCCATGGACCACCGCTAGTGTTCGTGCTCTCACGGCCCAGCTGGGCTTGGGGACTAGGGATGAGCGAGAATGCCTCTGGCATTCTCGTGAAAATTTCCTCGAACTTCTGATGATTCCGTGAAAGTTCAGCGAACTGATTTGGCGAAACCATCGGAAGATCGAGGAAATTATACCATTAGGATTCACAGTGGATTCACAGGACTCCCCGGAAATCTTCTCAATGAATGCAGCCATGGCCGCATTCATTGAGAAGATCCCTGGGTTAATTAACCTCTAGTGCCCGGGGATCGCAGTGGAACTGCAGAAGAACTCTCAATGGAGAAACTCCATTGAGAGTTCTTCTGCAGTTCCACCTCAATCCCCGGGCAATAGAGGTTAATTAAACTCTAGTGGTTGGGGATCGCAGTGTATTCTCAGAGCTGCAATCATTCTTGCAGCTCTGGGAATCCTGTTTGCGATCCCCTGCACTAGAGGATGAATGGGGACAAGTATCCCCATTCAAAACCTCCAGTGCTCCCTTACTGGCGCTGCATTCATTGATCAGCGCAGCCCGCAATCTTTTTTTTAAATTCAAGCTTGATCAACGAATTTACACCGGCCATTCTCGCTTACACTTTCGGTAAGCAAGAAGGGATGAATTCGCTGTGAGATCTAGTTTTAAAAACTCGCTCGCTTATCCCTATTGGGGACCCCTGCTTTAAATGACTAAATTGAATAACATGCTTTTAAATATATCTGGGTCAGCTTATACATGTTCCTTTACCAACTTTCTGCCACTTTATTTTTTCCTCCCATCACTCCTCCATTTCACCTTTTCTAAAGTCTTATTGATTAATAACAGGATTGTTAGTTTCAGCTGATTTAGTATAAAAAAACAACTCAAAATCATATGCAAAACATTAGGTGGATCATGCCTTGCACACATATGCTGCACACATTAGAACATATATTAAAATCATAAATTCCAGACATTAATTAAGGAAAATTTGGGTCTGATTAAGTTTGCAGCCGGTGTTCATACTGGGTCCATGTGTCTGTGTGTACAGTATGATGTCAGCCTTGGAGAGGGTCTCTCAGTGGAAGGGGGGAGTAGGGAGGAGTTGGAAACAGTTCATAAGAGCCAGTAAAAGTATTAAAAACCCAAAACTAGTAGACATGTCCAGCTAGCAGATTTGTAACGGATGACCTGTGACAGCTATTCTCAAATTCAGGTAATTTAGCTAATATGACTAAAAAAAATTGCACATGTTGATATACTATATGCTGGAGATATTATATTGTATAAAATATATTAATATTTTAAAAATTAAAAAATTTGTATTATCTGTAAATACGTTTTTACTATTATTAGCAACTGTAATTTTTTCTGTATGGTGTTTTAGTCATTTTACTTATATGTACAGATACATATAATCTATGGAACATGTGGTCATAGTCATGTGATTAGTTCATAGTCAGTTGAGGTATGTTTAGCAGTTACGTGTAAGTTATAGGCATGCCAAATTTGTTCAGTGAAGTTGTTTTTAGGACACTGCGTCTTTTCAAGTGCACCCGATGCTTTAAGGGGATTTTATATGAGTCAAAAGTACAAAGCTCATGACATCTGTAGGACATGCTAAGACAGGATTATTCAATATAGTGGAAATAACAGTTATATAACAATCTTAGCATCCTAATATATATTACATCTTAATCCTTGGCTTTAGAGAAAAAAAATGAGATCTCTTGTTAAGAGAACTTGAGTATTTGTGGAATAATATGTATTGTGTACCTAATATTATACAAATATTCCAATACTTTTACCTTGTTAGATAATACCTTATTATTATAGGTACCCAAGTATCACCAATGTATCATACACCTACGTTATGTTCATTACATAATATAACATCCTGCTATTTTCTTTTCTTCTATTGCGTTATTATTTTGTTGTTCTATTGGACAGAGTCTTTCTACGCATCTAAGTTGTTTGCCTGCGGAACATTCACCTGCCTGAATTTTTTTTATATGTTTATTTTAAATGATAACATTGACAAGATTGACTGAACTAGCTAGTGAATATTGCAGAGAATAAACCCCTCTTAGTGCAGTAGACCTTATTATTACACAGTAATACACAGACCTTATGGCAAATGTACTGCAAATGTGGACTGCATATGATCATTGCAGTTTTCCATGACAATTTAATAAACATTGTTGGATATATTTAGTGCTGAATGGTAAGTGAATAATGTTTCAGCTTTTGACACATTTTAAATTAAGTTTTGCTAAAAACAGCATATCCAGATGTTGGAAAATGTTTTATGGAATGGGTGAAAGTTATTGAAAGTTATGAAATGAATTATTTCTTTAATCACTATTAGACAGTATGGTATTACTATAGACATACATGAGATTAGTTAAAACAGAATGGGTAAATGTGTTGGCATGTACCAATAGAAATATGACTAATAAATTTAAGCGGAAGTAAACCCAAAACAAAAAATTCACACTTACCTTGAATCCCGCAGATCAGTCTGTCCATCGGGAGGTTTCTTCCATCAGGTCCTGCGTCGTCCTGGTATTTGTCTTCGGCACGACGCAGAGGGAGCGCTAGGCACCGCCATCTTCTCTCATCTTCTTTGTTCTTCTTCCTACGTCCCCCGAACTCGCACTGCACAGGCGCAAGATCGGGTGAATAGATGGGGAAAAAACTTGCCAATCTCACTACGCATGTGATCAGCAATTATTTTCATTCATTCCCATTCATTCTTGATTGCCTAGGCTGCACCCTTTTTTTTGTTGCACTTTAAAAAACACTAACAAACAAATTTCTTACTTTACATAAAAGGGTTGTCTACCATTTTATGTAAAGTAAAAATTCTGAATTTAGGTACGCTTTAAGTTGCAAGTGAACTCTAGTCAGAAATTTACCAGTAGCCTAACACATTTTTAATCACCCTGTATTGTATAATTTCTTCTCTTGGCCCGGTGAAGTCATTACAGAGGATGCACAAGATCTATACCATGAAGCCGGGAGGAGAAGTCCACACTAGCTAACCAGGGACCAATCATAGACATAACATAGACATTTTCCTACATAAAAGATTCAACAGGCAGCAAATTGCAGCATACTTGCGTTGGCACAAGAACGGGGGGAAAGTAAAACTAAGTTAATTTTCATCATCTAACTCAGTGTTTCTCAATCTTTTTAGCAATAGGGGAACCATGCAAATAACTTTCAGGTCTTCAACCTCTCCTCTAATTATTATATCCACAGCTCATAATATATTTGCATGGTGATCAGTGGGAGGAATGCCACTTTCTAGCCAGTGAGAATCATGTCTCCCTTACAGATGGCCAAAAAGATTAATGGTGTCATTTAAACCGAACTGAAAGGCACACATTGCTCATTGCTCAAGGAAGCCCTAGCAACCTCCAAAGGAACCCTAGTTGGGAAAAACTGTTTTAGCTGAACTATCTGCTTCACTATATAGTTTCTATTCTGAGCTTACACCCCAAACTTCACAGATGGCCCCTAATTAGTATACCGAGAAAAAACACTTGGCAAAAAAATATTGGGTTTGATTTCTTACAGTCTGAGGAGTTGTCTGCGTCATCCAAATCCTGTGCAGTAATGTAAGCCAAGAACAATAAAACTATAAATGAAACTAATACAGTCCTAAATACCATTCAGTATGAGATAACACTTAAGAACAACATCCTGATTATCTACATAAAATGTCTTTAATCCATGTGAAAATACTTCTAGGCATTTTTATTTGAGTTAGGGAGATTCATTCAGTCTTTAAAAAAAACAAAAAAACAATTTGCTCATGCACAGTAGAAATGATTGTTTTCGAACCCCTAAAACAACCAACATGAAACAAATATATATGTAAACTCATAAGGCACCTTAATCCAAAATCAAGGAGGGATAATTTTTTTTTGTTGTGATTTATTGTATACTTACTGACATCTACTATTTACATTCCCCTTTTTACATTCTATGAAATGTTGTACTTACCATATATTAATGAAAGCAAAAGTGGCGGTGAATGCAGGATGGTGGAATCTCAAGGTAAATCATAGGCCTAGACCAAAAGCATAACATTGTTCAATATAAACAACAGAAGATATGAATAAATTAATCCAAACCAATGAATAAACAATAAAAAAGCAAGGACAAGGTTCACTTGACAGCCATCTTCCCTAGCCATACACAACTTGCTTTCGCTTAATATAATTTAATTTAGACACCAACAATGAAGATAGGAAACTCTGAATAACCTGCAAATTGGGGCTAACATGAGACTGAGGCCTATTCTCCCCCACCCGCTGACCTAAAGTGCTGGAAGATGGAAACTGTTAAATAAACCTTGTACCAGCATGGACATCAGGTTTCCTTTAAGCACTTTCATGCCCTTAATAGGATAAACATGATATGTTCTGTACTAGACGTGGTATCCTATATTATCAGATATAAGGTCAGCCTATTTTCTTATTGAGTTTCATTTCACAGCAATACAAAGTAATAATTTTACAAAGTAATTGCTTGCAATCAGTGTATGCAAAATACAGATTTAGTTTATTTTCTGTTTATTTAGTGGATTTTTTCCACAAATTACTTTTCACATTCCAAAATTAATGGTCTCGAAACAAGTGTTTAAAAAAAACACAGAAGAAGAAAACATCTGGCTCCAGAGGGTTAGGCAATGAAGTCATGTGAAGTAATTATTTTACTCTGTTTTGACACTAACAATTTGGGTGCATTTTCTATTATAAACATGTTTGTAGGCGTACTGCTGGTAAAAAGGGAAATACAGAACATGTTACATACTTTTAAGTTTTAAAAGGCAACATCAGCCAAATAAATATATACAAAAGTTTACCTACTATATTGACCTTTGATATCATTTTCTCTTTGAAACCCCCTCTCAAGCAACCCTCTGTAAGTACTTGATTATCCTTCACCAGTTGATATCACTATCAGTTAATCCATTTATTTATTTTATTTTTTACTTTTTTTGACTGTTCATTATGTCTACCCTTTTGGGATCTATACTGATCTATACTACTATTTTCAATTCCTAGTATCCTTTCCAAGGCTACCTCTATTTGTTCAGTACCAGCAAATTTCTCTCATTTGATCTCTATCCCAGCCAGTAATTGTAACTACATTTCTATTCATAAATACCTGTACTAATATCACAGTAATAATTCATTATTTCTTAACCATATATTATTATTTCAACTATTACTTAATTTTATCATTCAATATGCATGATAGTCATGGTTTACAATTCTTGCTCTGACGTTCAAATTTGCCATTATTATCCCTATATTTTGTGTTTGTATACTTACCTTCACCTTAGTAACATATTAGTGACTTTAATACCTACCTTTAGTGTCACTTTTGTACTATCTATATCTTTGTATTCGCCTATATTGTTTTGTTTTATATTTGCAATATTATTCAAATATCAATATATCCCTGTATTTATATCTTTGTATGTATGTTTTATATACAGTGTACAGTTTGATGCTACCACTTCCCCTGAAGAAGCCTAGTTAGGTGTAACGTGTCAGGACACACTACTTTGTTTATCCCTACTTCATTACACTTACATTATCAGAGAGCATTGTGATTGTCTAGTTTTTTTTTTTTATTCAAAAAGCAACCTCCCCTTCCCAATATGGGAATTGGGGGACAAACCACTTAACCTTATGTTATATATTTGTATGATTTGTGTGTTGTATGTCAGCAATATAACTCACTAAATACATCAATAATAACTATTATTTTGCCAAGAAAAACAAACTGTAAAAAGAGTAGTTGTGATCCCAAGCCATTGCTGGCTGACCATTGAAACTGTGAAAATGTATGAATGTTTAATGTCACTCAGATAACATTAGGCACAAGCAGTTTGAAGTATGACGTTTTTTCTGTTTATGGTATGGACTGTTTGAAGTTTAAGTGTTTTTTTTTCACAGCCTTGTTGCGGCATTTCTATAGATCTCTAGTTTAGAGATTCACTAGAGATTTACTACTCCAAGCACATAGGGCCTGATTTATGAAAGCTCTTCAAGGCTGGGGTAAATACACTTTCAGAAGTAAAGCTGGGTGATCTAGAAAACATGACTAGATTTTTAAAAATCATTTGCTATTTGCAAGCAAACGTTTTGAATCTTGATCCATACCAGGTTTGCTGGATCACCCAGCTTCACTGATGAAAGTGTATTCTCTCCAGCTTTGGAGAGCTTTCATAAATCAGGGCCATAGGCTCAGCAGTTAATTTCTCAAGTGCCTAACTTCTGCTGCTAAATTGTCCATATTGAAGTAGCAATGACACCCACCCCATCACAGGCTCTTTAACCCAATAAAACTCTACCCATGCATATTTTAAAGCAACTGTATGAGCAAATGTGCACTGTCAGTATTTACCATATATGTTATATCAATGCACCACCAGGCAAACATTACAGTTTAAAGTTTTTTTATTATTATTATTAACCTAAAATAAGTGCCTCTAGAAGAACCAGCTTTCCATAATCCTGACACCATATGAGCAGTTCATAAATGTGTCGGCTACGACCAGACCAGCAAAAATGTCATCTCTCTCACCTTGCAAGGACCCTTATGGTCTGTTTGAAAATGAAGAAGGATCAGAGGAAAATGAGAAGGACCAGATGTGGAGCTGTAAATCAGAAAGGGGTCCCAGCAGGTGTTCTACACCAAAAAAAAAACAATTGAAAGAGGAAAATGATGTTGAGAAGATGTCGTTGTCAACTGAGGATGGAGAGAACAGAAAAATGTACAGTGGTGCATTCTAGTAGAATATGTTATGAGGGAGTAGGAAGACCTTGAGAATAATACACGGGAGGGCATGGGTAATCTGGAGGGTTAGGCTAGGACCATGTTTTTATTATATATGCTCATATATTGCACTTCTACTTACGTAATTCTTTCATTACTGGTTTATCACCATACTTGATCCCTTTTACAGGATACAACTTTGAACACATTTTGCCAAGTTTTGAGAGGCAAAGTGGCATAGACCTTCTTCCAAGATCATACTAGTGGAGCTACAAAAATCCTTCATTGGACAACAGCACATCACAATGCTACACAAAGACCAGAGTTACATTGTTATACAAAGAAGTCTTGGTAGTGATCCCTTTTTACATTTGTAGAAATGTATTTTAACCACAGCAACAACCAAGTGCTAAGTCTACAAGTGCCTCTGTTTTTTGATAAATAAACATTAGATTACAGGGTAATAACTTGACCAATGACCAAACTAGTGTAATTTACTCTAGTTGGTTTGTCAAACCTGTGGGGACAGTGGCCAGAATTTATCAAAGCTCCCCAAGACTGCAGAGGATAGACTATCATTGGATGACCTGGGTGATGAAGCCAACCTGGAATGGAAATCATTTCCTATAAATTGGATCAAACTTTTGATTTAAGATAATAAATCAGACTCAGTGTTGCAGGTTGTGTGGTGACAGAGAAACCTTGACAACTTACATTTACAAAAATGAATGAGGCATAGATGTGCGATACCTCCCTTCCACACCACACTAGATTTTAAAAACTAGCTTAGTGTGTAGTGTATGGTGTATCCTAGTGTATAGATATTTATTCTGACTACCTAAGAAAAGAACAGCTGGCTTTTTTCTTTTCAATCTGTTAAAAAAATAACATTTAATAAGCTTTAATGTTCAATTTATAACTACCATTTAGGACTCAAGCATGATACTGTATATAAATATGAACCAGAACTAAAACCACTACCAACACATGCTATTGTGAAGGTCAGGCCACATCTTCATCATCAGATTCCAGTTCTGCCTCTTCAGGTTATGTCACTAATTTTGTATGCACTTTTGTATGAGTACAATGAGTACAAAAATTGGTACTGCTGAATCCTGACTGTAGCTGGCCCTGCATCTCTTTTACTACCTATCAGAAGCCAAATTAAACCTGATCTCGTGCCACACCACTTCACCTATCATAGTTTGGGCTGCCTAGGCCTGGAGGTGCATTTACTAGTTTAACTCCTTGTTACTCCAGATGGAATCCTTTGCATAGGTTCTGGGGGCATGTGTCATCTGACAACCTACTAGAAAGTATATAATGTACAGAGCTAAGATTTAGCTGTTGTTTCTCTTAGGGTGTCCTACAACCTGGTACATTGTTCTTCTACAAGGGAGATCAATGATCAGCAAAGCACAGAGCTGGTAAATATGAAAACGTATTGTTTCCATGTGCCCTGAGAAAGTGTAAGTGTTACTTAATAAAAACAGTTTATGTAAAGTGCAGTCACAGTGATCAATGCATTCAAGCTGTATCATCCAAATGTAAAAAAGCCATTTAGGTTTTTTATGTTCCTTTTTCCCTCCTGTAGTATAGCTTTTTCTAAAAAAAAAAAATAACTGAATGTCCCATTGTCTTTCTTAACCATCCACTTTCATACACAATGTTTTTCAGATTCTCTTATCACATTCCAAAAAGATTTTTTCTATGTTTTCCATGGCTCTAATATGTAAACACATGTTCTTCATTTGCTGTCGCTAATTCAGATCTAATAAAGGAGACGTAGAACTAGTGACTTAAGTCCTGTCATCGAGGACTAGAATGGTATTTAAGCTTACTTCATATGGTAAAAACATTTACAGAGATGTAAAAATGCTTTTTTTTTTTTAAAATAGAGCTAATAAAGTCTCCAGTATGCACCTAGAATACAGTCTAGGCTTGATTTGGCCTTGAGTCCCTGTACAGATGCTTCTGAATGGGTAAATGACCAATTTTAGGTGCTTTACTACTGAGTGTCTTTTCCAGAAACAGCTGACAAATATACTTTCATATATAATTGACTTTAATTAATAACAAAGTAATCTAACTAACTGCCTCTTGATGTCCAATGAAAAATAAGTGGAGAGTATTACAGAAAGGAAAGATGAAAGAAAAATGGTTAAGTTCATTAATTGTTTTATAAAGGATTTCCCCAAGTGATAAGTAGGGATACTGGACCCAACATGGATTTAAACTGTGTATGTCAGACTAATGTGAAAATCAGATAAATATTTGTGTTCAAAGAAATATACATTAGATCCATGGTTGCCAAATTTTCAGTTCAATCGATAAGCCCCTGAACTAATTATTGTCTCCATAAGTCTCTGTGACTTTACACAGTTTACTTTCAAATCTAATTTTATTAGGAGGCTGCAAAGCAAATAAACATGTGGTAAGGATCAGAGTACTTTAAATATGTTCAAACACATTAGGACCTGACTCAATCTTTAGCTTGTAGAAAGAGAATGATGCTTGGACTGGCAGCTTTGACATGTTGCTTGGTCTAATTTATTTGTTTCTGGCTTTAAAAGTTGTTAAATCCTACCCAAGCAGGATTACCTTCTCCAAAGGAGCTGTCATCTTTTTATCTCCTCTTCTAGGTTCTAATCTTCAGGCAGGTTGACTTCACTCCCGGAATCCTCCGAAGATGCCAGGATACCCAGCACATACTGGCATCACATGTTGAGCTATGTATGTCCAGCATTTATGAACATAGTAATTAGGCAGGTAAGTGTGTTTATTGCAGAAGGAACATCCCCTGTCCCTCTGCAATAATGCACCTGTCTAATTGCAGTTTTTTTTTTATTTTTTAACTATATTTTTTTTAACTATATTATATTACTAAATTATAATTCTGCTTTTATGTGAAATTTGACGCCACTAGAGCTAGATGCTTTCTCTTTCATGAGTGCTGCATTTGGTTAAATTATTTCCTGGGTTTTGATCCCTGTCTTTGGTTTTGACTATGATAGTGGACCTCTGGCTCCAGCTTTAGACCTCAGATTGACTTTTGTTTCCTGTTTTTTTTCTTCTGATGGGACTCCTGCTCTCAACCATGGTTCATGCTTCTGGACATTTTTTGGTTTCAGATCCATGGCTTATGACTTCTTTGTTGACCTGTCAGTTGGCTATTGGTTAATGCTCTGAATCATCCTTATGCAGTTCTCTATTTGAAAACCTGTTTGGGCATAAGGGATCCCAGCCATGTGCCTGATAGCAGAACATGCTCACTCCCAGAGGCTCTGGAGAGGAACTAATATTTGCTAGGTCTCTTCCTACCTATGCAATGCTAATCAAGGCATGCAGGAAATCTTGTATTTAAAAAAATGTGTCACAGTGGGTGGACTGCAAACTTGAAAATATAAAAAAAAAACAGAAGAGTGAAAAATCACAGGACCCAGATTTTGTTTCCCCAGCATTCTCAAAATACTTTGCAGACCAACTAACACAAGTGTTGACAGATACTTTAACCTTTGTTCTTGTCTGTTTTATAATTGCCACTATTGTGCTTGTGGCTAACAAACATCACATGTCTGAATGACTACAGACCAACTGGCCAACCAACTGACATCAGTGGTCATGAAGAATTTGAAGGACCTATACTTTCCTATCTCAAATTCATCACATACCTAATATTGGATTCCCTGCACCTTGCCTGCATGTTTAGCAGACCTGCAGACAATACTGTCAACATAAGCCTGTACTACATCCTACAGAATGTTCAGCCTCTGAACATATCCTAGGATTTTATTCATTGACTTCAGCTCTGCTTTCAATACTAAAATTCCATCACCATTACATAGCAACATTTTCCCAGCTGACTGTACCTGATCCCATCTGTATGTGGTAAACTGATTTCTTGGAGACAGCTGTGGAAGAACTTTTCCGCTTATTAAGATAAGCACTGGAGTCTCTTGAGCTGTGTAATGTCCCAACCTGTTCTTCTCACTCTACATCAATAACTGCACTTTCATAGTGTATGTGTAGAGTTAGATCTGAGACTTTTTTTTTACTAAATTTTGGGTGTTGAATCGAGAAATTACCCAATTTTTTTGCTATCACGTCCAGTTTTTTTTATACGATATTTTACATACAATGAAAAAATAATGAAATAATAACTTGAATGTACTGTTTATTTAAATTACTTTGTTCATACAATAGATTTATTGTTACTCTATGACATTTTTTTTACAGTAAAATATTTAAAAAATAAATTGGGTAAGCAGTTAGTGTAAAAATGTACACTTATAGCTTTTGCTCGAATGTTCAGTGTTAGGACAATCCCACCGGATGATCAAACAATAGTCAGCTATCATATGTACATCCTATCTACCCTGATACTGTCCTTTTATAACCTTCAAATCTTGGTGGAATCGTTAACCTTGCTCATCACTGACTGCACCAAGGGAGTTAAAAAGATGGCTATGCAGAAAATGATGCTCATAATGCAACCAAGCATTTTGTAGCTCCCCAAGAGTTTCTGGACAATTTCTGTGTAATTATTTGCTTGTGTGTTTTTTCAATAAAACCCTTAGCAATGGCTTTGAATGATAACCAAGCATTCTTTTAGACTTTTGACATTGTCCTCATGAAATGTTCATCTTTGGGCTGCCGAATCTGTGGACCATCAAACACACCGGCCTTTATTTTTTCAAATGACAGGCTAGATTCAGTTGAGTTATAGATTGGAATTCCCAATTCCTCCATTAAACCAGGTATGTTATGGCAATACACAAAGCCACTGTCAGTTCTAAAGTACTGCAGAAATGCAATCTCTCTGGTTTGAAAGTATGATATCTTTGTTCCTTTTTCAAGTAGGTTTTTCTCACGCAGTCTTGATGCTAGGAGTTCTGAAGCCTTTTTCAATAGTCCCAAATCACGTGCCAAATCACTCAACCCATGCTGATCAAATCTCTTACGAGTCCTCAATTTCAAACTCTTCATCATTGTTGTCACCTAGTTCATCACCATAATCATGTTCTTCAAGAGAGGGTAGTGTAACTAAAACGGGCACTGGGATTTCATCTGAACGAGCCACAGGGCGTATAGCCAATTGTAGACTAGGATACTCTATGTTACATTTTTTTCTTGTTATATGCCAAAGTTTTCACTATACAAAAGTAACAGTAACTGAAATGTTCTCCTGGCTCTCGCCAAACCATAGGATTACCAAGTGGCATCTTTTCACGTATTCCTTTTGTCTACACCTGTAAACCCTCAACACACTGTTTACACACCTTATGAAGGCCCCAAGACTTATCTTGATCACCAAGTTTAACTTTGAAATATGCCAAATAGGCTTGCTCTACAATTATGGTGATGTTCGCCCTTTGACTGGGAATGGTGAAACTGCCACAGATATAACAAAAGGAATCAGGATTGTTTAGGCACTTACGACAGCAGAGCCAGACATGATCTGAAAGAAAGGAAATACGTGTGTAAGTAGAAAAATACATTTTGCTTATTCACTGTGTAGAGTAGCGCACAACCTCTGACTACACTGTCTTGCGTGTAAATGTATAGCCTATACAAATCCACGCTACAATAAAGGCATTATTATAAGTGGTGAAGAAAAAACCTGACATGATAGAAGAAAACTAACTGCACTTGCAGAATCAGCATACCTATTTTAGTGTGAATAAGTTTAAAAAGTATTTTAAACAATTGTCAAAACTGTTCCCCAGTGTTATAAATGGATCAGATGTTACCCATTCTTTCAGATTGCTTGGAATCATAATTTCGCAAGATCCAAAATGCCAGCAGTGTCCCCATATTCAACAAGGCCCAGCAGAGTATGTTCCACCAAGGAAGGCTCAAGAAAACTTTATAATTTCTAATTGTAGACTAAATTGTAGAGTAAAAATTAACTAAATAAAGTAAAGTTAATGATTTCTGTTGTTACAGCTCTGTCCGCCCATGTAGAGAAGTTCATGAAAAGGTTTACCCTAACACTGCAGACAGTGTGAGAGTAGTACTCATTTTGGAGCAGTTTGCCATCTTGTAAAATCTACAATGCAGCAGACGGCAGAAAGCAAATGTAATTGGACTGACATTATATATTTATAATTAGTTATAGAAAAATTAGAGGATTATTTTAATTACAGTTTATGAGTTCATTTCCGCTATGGGTCTGTTTATTTAGCAATAACTTCGTCATTATTTTGGAAACACAAAGTAATACATACAATGTTGTTGATGTTTTTCAAAATATATTTTTATTTTTAATGAAATCTGAAACAAACTGAAATAAAAAGGTATACATTATAATCATTTGAAAAACAAAAAAACACAAAACATTAGCAAAATGTTAAAGTGGGAAAGGGAGTCTGATTCCATTTTGACAGCCCGTAACTTCCAGTATTTGTGGTAGGAGGAATGTTGCTGAACATAGTACATTTGTTTTAGAAGTTGTTTTGGATGTATGTCCTACATTTAAAATCCATAAGTAGGTACAGTTAAACACAGAAACCCTTGAAAAGCCTAGCCACCGTTACAATTTCACGTATATGTAAACATAATCAAAAAATAACTATATATATAATCTTTAACATGCTTAAGTCAAAATAAATTTTGTTTTGTTAGAAGGCAACATGATGCTTTGTGAGGCATGACTTTTAATGGAATGACAATGGGTCTGATTTATTAAAGCTCTACAAGACTGGTCAGAACAGACTATCATGGGAGAACCTGGGTTATCCAACAAACCAAGAATGGAGTTCTTAAAACATCAATTGCTATTAGTTGACACATGTTTTCAATCCTTTCCAGGTTTATACCTATAGGATTTTTAACATTTGCAGTTGTCACTATCATAAAACCCACCCAAATCTCTGCATGAATCTGCACATTGGGGTTGATCATTTGAAAGGATAAAAAAAAGTGAAAACAAATATTTATTTAAAAAAGCCAATAGTTTTCAAAGTAATTTCAATATAAAAATGTATGAACTTTGTGTCAAAGTGGGGTCAAAAACTGGATTGAAACCATCTCTAAATAGACCTCAAAAGTATTTGAACATTTTCTTTAAAGTTGTAAGATTTTTGTTTTAAAATTAAAAATTTGTAAATGGGATATTTTATTGTTAGTATACATATTATTAAACCAAATATTATAATTCTTTTTTTTATCTCACAGGATTTCTCATAATGTTTGATTGCCGCATCTTTTTCTCAACATTAACTATCTTCACATTGGTCAGTGCTCCTCATGGGAACAAAGAGGTAATTGACCAACTTGAGAAGTGGAATTACAGAGAAGGAGGTAAATGCATTGTTGCACATCCTTGTATTTTAATGCTGTTCTAGTTTTGATGATGTTTATTAAACTGAGCAAGGAGAACAAGGAAAATATTGTAGATAATTTACCAAGATCATTTATATTGAGGTACAATCCTTTTGTAGCCTAAGATAGCTAAGGGGGGACATTGATGTTGACACATAACATTATTATAGAATTTGGTCTTGTGTCTGTGACATATTTGATTTTTTCAGGTCATTAAGCAGACACTTCAAACTATTTTTCCCCAAAGAAGTAATAAAATGCCAGACCACCTTTTCCAATACAACATGACAGTAACTAACAATTGACTTTTATTTGCTGGTGTGGTTGCCATTGAAGCAGGCTATCTAATATTTTGCATACCTAATCAATGACCAGTTAGGCAAATATGCATCTTTTTCTAAGTAGTTACACTTTTAAATCAAGAAATAGCATCTAGTGATCAGCTGGAAAATTATAGAGGCTTCCAACACTTCTAGAGGACCAAACAATAGCAGAGCAATGTTGAGGTGCATAGCATTATCATTACTTTTAATGGCTAAACAAAATAACTCCCAGCATTGGTGTCGATAAAAGCAATATTATCCTCCAGTATCGTATGAACATGATAAAATCCTCAACAGTGGCATTAGTAACTATAATAACTTCATTTATGTTAAAGAGCGCAATATAAACCCACCATGAGTGAGATTGGATACAGTATTAAACCCCCAGTCAGTGACTGCAGTAATAACTGGTGTCAAGGGGCACAATATTAACCCCAGTTTGGCATAAATCACTAACATTATAACCACCAGCATTGTTGTCAGTGACTGCAGTATTAACTTCCAGTATTAGTGAAACACCCCTTTCCCCCATGGTGGTATAAGACTCAGCAGTAACCATCCCCAAACACTGGTGGTCAATACCAATGATGTTAACTTACCCGTTTCCCTCCTTCCATCAGTTTAACTTTCCTAGTATTGGTTGCCATTAGTCACTTACTTGATCACATTCTTTTAGATCACCCTGTCTGACAGTACTCTGTACATCCCAGTAAGGGTTTCTTAGAATGAGTGTTTCAGCCCCCAGCACCTCATTACAAGTCTGCAATGCCACATGTGCCCAACAGGACACAATGGACAGGACACAAATGTATGTGGGCTAGGCCACTAGGTGCATAGAAGACTTGTATTTGTGTATTTTTTTAATACTACATATATCCTAAGTAAAAAATAAATGTTGCCAAAGATTTAACTTGAGTCGTCTTTCTCAATTATTTTGTTACTTTTAGTATCCGGTCACTTTCTGAAGCTCTCGATAATGTTCTAAGAGATGTAAATATGCTCAAAAAGCGAATTGGTGAATTAAATGAACGCCTTGATAGTATCAACCGTGCTTTTATAAAGAAGAGGCTGCGCATGGCTCCAAGAAAACCTGCACCAGTCCCCAGAACTCTAAGCATTTATCCACAACGACAAGAAAAACTTACTCACCCTCCTAACCGGCCTTTCTCTGTAAAGAGAAAAGTATACATCAGAAGAAGAGTGAAAGCCTAAACCATGCATCAGTTTTCTGTAATGCTCTTTATATCAACCCATGCTTGTATAAAAGACTTTCAATATGAATGATTTGTAATAATCAGATTCATGATGATTTTATTTGTATTGGAATATTGAACATATACAAAGTAATGATTAAATAAGACAACATTGTAAGCATAAAATCACATCCTACTGTAACATTTCACATTAATATTATGAGACACATTAATATTAAAACTGAACTTTGGGTTATTTATTAAAAACATAAATTAATGCAGGTCTGTATTCATTAATACAGAATTAATTGGTTTTTGTAATCTTAGCAGTGTAAGTACCTAACTGTTACCTAGTATCAGCTTTTTGCATTTGTTGTACATAAGGCCTGGAGTATAAAATAAAAAAGAAGTATAAGCCATAAGGTTCATATTCTGGCAAAAATCATAGTAATAGGAAAAGAAAGTAGAGTGACAGATAGATGAGCTCATCAGGAGTGCTTCTGCTTCTCTGTACTTTCCTGTAACAGCCTGAGCCAGGTCCAGGACAACCTGGGCTGAATAATAATGCTGCCTATCAGAGTGAGCAAAAAGGTAATAATATTATTATTATATGATGTTTTTGGAATATTTATTTATTTTTATATTGATATTTATGTTGTGTAAATCTTTGTTGAAAGATATGTGAACCTTTAGTATCAATATTGATAGAGCCCTTAAAAGTCAAAGCACACAAATTAAAGCTAAACCTCTACTGCAAGGGTAGTTTTGCTTTTATATTGAAGCAAGAAGAAGGAGTAATGACATTCTGTGTCCGCCCAATGGAAAACTACAGGCCGCATTGCTATTGATAGTGACTAATACTATACTGTACATCAGGGGTGCCCACGCTTTTTTGGCTTGCGAGGTACTTTTAAAATGAACAAGTTAAAATGATATACCAGCAATAAAAATGCTAAACATATATTTATTTATATGTATACCGAGTATACTGTGAATTTAAAATATATATTGTTTACCTTGGATATCAGCATGAACTTGTATGGCACAATACAATTGTGTAAATTTTTGGCCATTACCATTCTCCGATGACGTCCTAAACTGAATGGAATCAGCCAAAGTTGCATAGTCAGGACAGTAGTTGTTGGTAGCCAGCCTCAAACAGATTTCCAAATGATCATCAGTCATGGTGGAATGGTATTTGGATCTAATAACTCCTGTGCGTGGTAGAGTTTATTTTGAAAGGCAGGGCTCCGTGATCTATTCGCATTGCCTTTGCGATCTACCAGTAGATAGCGATCCATGTGTTGGGCACCCCTGCTGTACATACATACAAACACAGCATATTATCAATTTTTGGTTAAAAAGTGAGCAATTCAGTCTCTGACAGTGTATAGAAGTACACTTTTGCATTTTATGGTTCTAATACTGCCTTCTGATCCTCAATTACATATCTCAATCAATCTGTTACTTACATGTCAACCTTGTCACATCCCAAAACAATTGCATATCAAAAACTATCTTCCAAGAAAACTGGACTTTTAAGGGAAGTAAGATAAACAATTATTATTACACTATTTAAAATGCTTACAATACTTTAGTTAAGTTCTACAAAAACCTTACAACCGAACATACATCAATACAAAAATACATAAAATCTCCAATATTGAAAACTCAAAGCATTTTACGGATCAAGAAGTCCGCATTTGCTCCCATCTCTGCTGACAAAGGGCCAGGGCACAAGGAGCAGAAAAGGCTGAAGAGGCTGCCAGGTATTGCAGCAAAGGAAGGTAAGTGGCAGCTGGTGAGTTATTGAGGGAATTAGGTAAGTGTTTTATTATTAAATATTTTTAACATTTGTTTACTCCCAGCCAGGATGTCCTACACCACAAATCTGAATACACAAAAGTAAAAAAACTGTCTACTGGGAAATATATTCCCATTTTGAGCATGAGACAAAAACCACTGCTTCTGCATGCTGCCTAAATAGGCTATCATTCTATTGTTTCATACTGTTTACTACCTAATTCTACCACAAATGTGTAACAATGATAAAGTATGGTACTTTCTTAGATATAGTTGGCCACCCTCTTGTTTGGTAAATGTTGGCAGTCTTTAGCAAGCTGGAACACAGGCTGAATCCTAATAAAACTTATGAAACCTGGTAATATTTTGCAACAACCAAACACTCTAATTAGGATCTATTTTCTCCCCAGCTGGATAGAGATTTAAGTGCTACTAAAAAAGAAAAATAGGGGCTGCTTGTCATATGCTTTGCAAATGTTTGCTAAAGCTGAAAGCTCTGTAAATTAATGTTTAAACAAAGATTAGACTAACATAAGGGGTTTAAGCATATGCATGTTCTTCACAACATTAGACTGCAGGACACAGCAGTGACACCCCCCAGTAGAACTGCTACTATGAAAATATTCTCTGACAGTAGTCTTTTTAGGACCATGAAGATTATCAGAATCTGAGGAAAACATATGCTCTGGGAAAATCTCATATAGCTGTCAGTGGATCCAGAGCCTTTGCCTGGGGACAGGGATATCCAGAATTTTGAGAATTTGAAAAATTTCTTGTTCTGTTGATCAACTTTTGGGAGAATCAGGTCCTGAAACTGATAAGAAAAGAAGACTAATTTTTGTTGTCCAGTTTGTAACAGGACAAAAAGGGACAAATGATGTTAAGGACACCAGGGAAGAACACTGCTGAATGTATTCAAGAGGCTGGACTGCACCAAGGCTTTATCTCCTTGAGGAGACTCCAACTAATGATGACATCGTGCTTTCTCACATATGTGAAAGGCATCACATTGTCCATTTTTAGGAGTTCTGCCCTACTGATGAACATAGAGGAGAATGCGCAGTAACCACACAATGCTGTTCTCAGGGATTACCCAAGTCTTATGACGGAGAGGAAGACAGTTTTCTAAATTCGAATTGAGGGTCCACCACCTTGGCTCAGATTTGTGGATGACATAATTCTTATCTTCTGACATCTTTCTCCCCCTCTCCATTGCAAGGGAAAGCCCACCTGGAATAACAAGGTGTCCTACTTGGCCCATTTCACCATAGAGAAGGTGGAAAACATGGTTCCTATTATCATGAGACACTGCAATGATTTCAAAACTGGAGAATTCAGAGTACAGCTACTATGATTTTGACTGGAGAAAATGTTCTCATCAGGAGACGGATGGTAATTTTTGTATTAAACCTGGTATCCAGGTAGATGAGAATTTGTGTAGGAGGAAACCATAGGAACTCTGGGTCTAGTAGTAGTTCTTCTTGCAAGTGTGCTAAAAAAAAGTTAGGCATATTTGAAATCAAAATAGTATTTATAACCCAGGGTTTAAAAATATTTGCTCCCCAAACTTTTCATAACTGAAATAGCCTTGTTACAACCTTGCTGGTCTGAGCAGGCATTATATTCAAACGGATGTAGTGGCACTGGGGCCAGACCTGGTTGGGACCATGTTAGGCCTTCTAAACCAGTGGTTGCCAACCCTTTTGGTCTGGCGGACCACTAAAATCACCGGCTACCGACCACGCATTTGCGGGGAGCCAGGTGTCACTCAAAGGAGGAGAAACCTCCCCCAGAGTGACATCATTATGGCATAACTTCGCCCATTCTCCCATCAGGGATCTGAGCCTGCAATGGGTGAGTGGGCGGGTGGTGTGCACGGACACTGACCACTTTCCTGAGCCGAGAACTGTACTGGGGACGTGGTCTGCGACTCTGGCCGGCGCATCCCCCCAGCAGGGTACTTTTCCTGACTCTGCTCGGGGCAGACTGACCAGAGCCATGGACCACCAAATTTTTCTGGCAGACCACCAGTTGGCGACTACTGAGATGACCTCCAGTCTGACAATCGGACAGGACCAACCTGTAGCTCCTAGCCTCTCTGGCCTGCTCCAGAGAAGTCACCCTGGAGGCAACTTCCATTGTTTTAGCAACCTAATATTTTTTGGCAGCATGGATGGCTTTCCTACCTTCCCTCATATGACAACACAGATAAGAAGAAAGGGGGAAGGAGAAAAGAGATTCATAAAACTACACACAAAATAAATTATAATGCCAACCCTTGAAATAAACATACAAAACACAAAGAACAAATAAAGGGAACAGCAGGGTTGATATGGCATTAGGTAAATTGTATTGATTTGATCAATTCATCAAAAGCTGCAAGGCCTTTCTTACATTGTACAAAGGTAAAACGTTTACATAGATATAGGTCCTTCCATAGGACCTGTATAACTTACCCAAATTATAGGTAGGTGGGGATACCTGTGCAATACAAAGTTTTCCTTATCTTGTCCTAGTGCCCCAATGTATTGGGTGGACAGTTGTAGTTGTACATGAGTGGTGTTTAAGAAAGGAGAGACTGTCTCGTTGTCACTGTCTCGTCTCACCTTGTAGGCTTGCTCAGGGGATTTTAAGCTGATATGCAGAAAAATAGATATTGGTATTATTTCTTAGACAAGACAGGTACAAAGAAAGATACATTGGGTCGCTAGGACTGGCTGCCCCTCCCCCCTTTCCTCTGCTGCTGCACAGTTAGTTTTGCTGGCAACATCAGAGAGGAAAGAGGAAGAGAACTGGAATATTGTCCTTCCCTGGGGCTTCATAGCTGGCTACTAACCTTAAAGCAAAAGTAAACCCAAAACTAACAAAACAAAACAAACACACTTACCTTCAATACTGCAGAGTAGTCTGTCCGTCGGGAGGGGTCCAGCGTCGACCTGTTATCCATCTTGGGGCCGGCCGTAGGGAGCACCAGGTGCAGCCATCAGGTGGAGTAGATGAGAACAAACTTATCTGACTGTGCATGTGTGCGATCAGCAATTCTTTCCCTAATAATGAGGACTCCTGTGCATGGCCGAGATGATTGGACATGCACAGGAGGTGCAGTCAGGAGCCTTTAGGTATGTGTGAATTAAGGGGATGGTGCTGCACATTTTTGTTTAAATTTTTTTTTTTTT
>NC_092865.1:42437913-42479712 GCF_032062135.1 Pyxicephalus adspersus | reverse complement strand
AATGTTTAAATGAGTTTCAATTTGAATTTCCCGCACACGCGCCGATGTCATCGCGCACGCACGCAGGGAGAAGCCGGCCGGCCTTTTTTTCTCCGCCGGCAGGCTTCTTGTTTCAGAGATCACCCGGTGCAGGATCGAGAACGACGCTGGATGATCAGCGGGACCAGGTAAGAAGCCTGCCGGCATCTTGTGTTCCGCCGGCCGACATCTTACCGGTCCCACTGGTATAGGAGACGGCACCCGACGCTGGAGAGGGGGATCGACGCTGGAGGTCGACGCTGGAACACGAACACGACGCTGGATGAGCACCGCGGGACCAGGTAAGTGAGGATTTTAATATAGGGAGAAAAGTTCGGGGTTAACGAAAATTGCAACTTTTTTTAGCCCGTACCAAGGTCGGGCTTAACGGTTTGGAGGTTAAATTAAATGGTTATGCTTTAATACACTAAGACCAAAATACAGAATTGGGCTGTGAAGGGATTCTGCCAGATGGATGATGCTTCTGCTTCTTCCCTGACTAATATGCTGGTGCTTTTGCCCAAATACTTTGGTGAATATGATTCTGCACCAAACACAGCCATAGCTAGGTAGGCAGCTTCCTCATAGGGAGGCCTGCAGCAAACGTGAGCTTGTTTTCACCACAGGTTTGCTTTAAAAGTTACAAAACAATAACGTGTAGAGGAGTCAGCTGGTCGTATTCTATGACCCATGCAATAGCACCATCTAGTGGTGGGCACGCAGCATGCAGGTCCTTAGGGTCTGCTAATACCCGGTCAGCTGATGTTTGACTCATCGGATTACACGGGGAGGTGACGCGCGCTGTGTACGGAGCGGCCCTCTCCAGGAACTTCCGGAATCATCTGCCAGCGCTCATCGGCCCAGCTGCGATATGGCGCTCAACAAGAACCACTCTCACAACGGCGGAGTCATTGTGAACAATGGGGAGAGGTACGTGATGGTTCTGAGCAGTGCTAGCCGGGACTTTCAATGTAAGGTTAGGTTGTGTATTGACAGCTGGCGTCAGGCAATATAACCTCACCCTTCCCCATGGATGTGAACTCCACACCCTGAGCTAACATATATATATATATATAATAATATAATACATAATAATATATATTATACATAATATATGGAGACATGCAGTTGTTGAGGAACTACAAGTCCCATCCAGGCAGCACTGTCTAGTGGGACCTGAGTCCAGATAATATTAAATTGGGTAATAATGATTAACCAGCTTATTCCGGCCATTATTGGGCTGCATTATATTTTTATTAGTATTTATTTATGATATTATTGGGCTGCCTTTTTATTGTTTAATAATTATTATTAGGCTGCCTTTCTGTCCTTGGTTAGTAATTGGTAGAAGTCATAGCCCCGTCACATGACCTGTTATCTTAAGGAGGACGATAAAGGACATTATATCCTAAAGGAACAAGAATGCAGATTACAATGTTTTACAAGCTGCCCTGTTCTATGTCAGTGACTTTAGCATTAACTATTGAAATCTTAATTATGCATAACAGCCAATCAATTAACTTTTCTAATAGAAGTCTGTGGTCCTCAGTGTTTTTATGTACAAGAAAGTGATGCAGAAGATATGTAGGAAATAAAAAATGTGAAATATAGTTATATGGAGAACAAGATTACTTCCCACACTTGCTGACCCTATTACTGTACACGTATACTGTACAGGTGTATCGTGTCTGTGCCTTCCATACTGTTCCTATACCAAGAAAGAAAGATGAGTGCCACAATAATATATGGAGACATGCAGTTGTTGAGGAACTACAAGTCCCATCCAGGCAGCACTGTCTAGTGGGACCTGAGTCCAGATAATATTAAATTGGGTAATAATCATTAACCAGCTTATTCCGGCCATTATTGGGCTGCATTATATTTTTATTAGTATTTATTTATGATATTATTGGGCTGCCTTTTTATTGTTTAATAATTATTATTAGGCTGCCTTTCTGTCCTTGGTTAGTAATTGGTAGAAGTCATAGCCCCGTCACATGACCTGTTATCTTAAGGAGGACGATAAAGGACATTATATCCTAAAGGAACAAGAATGCAGATTACAATGTTTTACAAGCTGCCCTGTTCTATGTCACTGACTTTAGCATTAACTATTGAAATCTTAATTATGCATAACAGCCAATCAATTAACTTTTCTAATAGAAGTCTGTGGTCCTCAGTGTTTTTATGTACAAGAAAGTGATGCAGAAGATATGTAGGAAATAAAAAATGTGAAATATAGTTATATGGAGAACAAGATTACTTCCCACACTTGCTGACCCTATTACTGTACACGTATACTGTACAGGTGTATCGTGTCTGTGCCTTCCATACTGTTCCTATACCAAGAAAGAAAGATGAGTGCCACAAGACTTGGCATAAAAGTTCAAAGAAATGAGTTTATTACTCCAATAAACATCCAAAATCTTTTAAAGGTCACACATTACCCACTTTGTCAGAATGTGACTAGAAGTAAATAAAAAAAAAATAGGGTCATAAAGAGGGAAAAGGTTTTGGCCATTGTACATGCATTTTGGATCTTTTGATTATCCTTTAGATTTTTGGATCCTTTCAGTCCTATACTCAGGATTTTATTCTTCTTCCCACACATTAATGAAGAAGGTGAAATCCATAGGCTGTCATTTTATGACATTTTAAATCAAGAGGCATAGTGCTTATCTTTCTTTTCTTTTAATTTAAATTTTTAGAGTAGGTTTTGTTTTAGAGATAAATTATTGAGAGTTCCATAGTTTACTTCTTTTAGAAATGCTAGTTGCCTGGTTGTCAGTCTCATTCAGTGATTTTTATTACTTTCAAAGGTAAACACATGTATGAAGCCCAGCAGTCTTGACTTTACTTTGACTTTCATGATTTGTTTGTTTTAATGTGTATCTGGGACGTAAAGTATGCAAGCTATTGGAAAAACCTAGCAACCACACAGATAACAATTTCACTAATTGCAGCCTACGGGTGGGTGCAATGGTTCTCGTTCGATAATTGGCTCATGGCCGATATCCTATGAGAATCTTATGTGTACAACGCTCGGCATTCATCGTCCGAACAGCCATCCTGGCGGATCCATGGGCTATGGACGACGAACGATCATAATGGAACTGAAAGGGGAGAGAGCGCAGCAGGGTGCCGTTCCGTCGTTTCTCCTCTCCGCTTTCCATAGAGCAGAATGGTGCTGTATGTACAGAGCTCGTTCATGCATCGTGCAGTCGTTAGTCGTTGGAAAGGATTGTGAAAGGTCGTTTCCAACGACAATTATTAAGTCTTACTTTCACTACAGATTTTGTAAAAGATAACATGTCATTTTTCGTGTTTACAAATCAATCTTTTTTTTTTTGTTTCCTTAGTATCATTAAAATGTGCAAAGATGTGGAACTTACATTCAGTGATATGGCTTACAAGACAGACGCTTTTAAAGGCACAAAAAAGGGGTTACTGTATCTGTCCCCATTTAGGGTAAGTCCTTTACAAACAATACTGAAATTATAAAGGTCCATGCACACTATGAATTGCACTAACACACACATAATAATTATTATTGCATTTATATCCCCATTGTTATGTATTAATTCTAGTCATGTTAATGTATCTTTCCTACTTCTAGTTCTAACCCTCTTGTAATATTCCTCAGGTAATATTCCTGAGCAAAGGAAAGGATCCAATGATGTCATTTATGATGCCTTTTTACTTGGTGAAGGGATGCTCCATTGAACAACCTGTTTTCTCTGCAAACTACATCAAAGGGACAATAAGTGCAGAACCTGGAGGTATATAATGAATATAAGACTGCACTTTACATGGGGTACTAGTAGACGGATTGTCATTTCCATTTTCTAGCAAGAAGATGCAAAAGCTGTTTTCACATTTCAGCTATGGGTATTTCAGCTAAACTTGCTGTTTGCAGAAATATTATTATTATTATTAATAAGCAGGATTGATATAGCGACAACATATTACACAGCGGTGTACAGACCAATACAGACCGTGGCACTTGGCTTAAAGCATCTGAGGATATAACCCCACCCTTCATCAGTGTTCGTGGTAGCCATAATATTCCTAAGCATTGTTTGTCAGTGGCAGCTATTATAAATCGCCCTTAACTGGTGGGGATCAATTACTGCCAACAAAACACATGGACCTGAAGATTCCCACTAGGGAATGTTTTGAAGGAATGTCAGATTCCCTCTTTTATAAATGGAGCCCTAAGAGCCAATTTAGCAGCAGCTAAACATATTTGCACAAGCCCATATTTTCTAAATTAGCAGTTGCAAAAATGACAAGTTACAGTTACAGCCTGAGCAGTAACATTGTGTTGAATTTGTTTTTATGATAATTTAGGTCTATGAACTTTATCCTCTGAGTTCATTCCAAACTTTTTATAATTACAGGAGGCTGGGAAGGACAGGCGTCATTTAAACTTACGTTTAATAGTGGAGGTGCAATTGAATTTGGACAACAGATGTTTAAGTTGGCAAACAACGGTATGTTTTATTCGCAGTGCATATCATGTATTTGTTTACAGCAAATATACTAGTAAAATTCATATCAACTGTTAATCAGCTTTCTTGTGTTTTCTATTATCGGTGAAAGAAGTAAATCTGATTGGTTTCTTATGTTTTCCTGACTCCACTATTTGCCTTATATCAAATATCTTATTTTTTATTTCTTTTCAGCTTCCAGAGCACCGCAAGCTACTAATGTTGGATATGGATACACACCTATTGCTGTGCCAGGTGCTTATGCACCTGGTGGATATCCCCCTGCCCCAAGAGGATATGCACCCGCCCCCCCAGCTGGCCCCTACCCATACATGCCTCCTTCTATGAATGGATATGCTCCAGCACCTCAGTCTATGGGTTATCCATATGCTCCACCTTCAGGTAACTACACAGTAATCACTACAAAGACAAAAATGAGCTCTACCAAAATAATATTAATAATATTAGAAAGCATTAAAATATGATAGTTGTCTAGTAAGTTCTAAGAGTAATAAAGGTATGGTTCTAGCGATATGTACTAGGAATATTTTCTATATAGTCCATAATCTCTGCATGTTTTTCTTTTGTAGCTGTAAGGCTGTTTTTAACTAAATTATTTGACTATGATGATGTAAATGTCTCCATAATATAGTAATATTTTTTTACATTGATAAACCATATGGCAGTCCAAAGCAGCAAGATTACAGGTGTAGGGACAGTATTAAATCATTAAAATGCACATACATTGCAGCCATAGTGAATGCTAATGTTGGTGAAACATCCACCCATCCTTCTGCTTTCCACAACTCTTTTGCCATCTTGTTCACAGCAAAACAGACATCCCACTTTATAGTGTTGCCACCATATCCACCATCTATGGTTGTCTTTTTGTATATGTGTGTACACACACTTTACATTATCCTTCCTTGTCTTACCCAATCACCTTGCCAAAAATGTGTAAATATAGTTGAACCTAAGTAACAACTGAAAGAATTTTAGGATCATACTCCCTATTTTACAGGTAATAAAATATTTATATTTTATCACTCAGGTAATTGCATGCTTTGCAGCTAATGTCTTTTTAAATAAGGTATCGAGTATTTACTTACAACAACCCTTTCATTACTGCATCATTACTGAATGGTATAATTCTAACTTTTTTTCATTTAGTAATTCATTCGGTTTTAATGCACAAATCACATAACTTTGTGTTTTTTGTGTCAAAATAAATATTGTACTAGTTATTCTTTACCTGTTGATCAGGGTTAACATAGATATCTGTTATAAAACTTCTGTAAAAAAGCAGGCACTTAACTTTTTTTTAAAGTACTATAATTTTTAAAAATGTAATAATTCTTTAACATCTTACAGCACATGTGAATTGTTATCTCTTACTCAGGTCCTGGCATGTATCCACCTGAATTGAACGCGATGTACATGGCACCCCCACCACCTTATCCAGGACCCCCATACAATGGAGCCCAAGCATCTGCCCCCACTATGTGGTCAGAACCTGGTATGCTGGGTAAGAATGCATGTTGATGAAATGATGATTGGTGGTTATAGCATAATTTCTGATTTACATAACATGTCTTCCACTTTAAAAGAGTGGTAATGAGTGGAGTGGAAGAGTGGAAATGATGGTATATGTGATACAAAAACAATTACTCCTAAGTGTGAATAGGTATATACCTGATCCCAAAGGATGCATTCCTAGAATCCAAAGACTTAAAAGATGCATATTTCCATATCCCAATGTATTTGAAAAAAAAAAAGATTCTCAGGACAGCAATTATGTTCAGTTGCCATCTAAAACGTCCTTGTTCTGGCCATTATCACTCTCAAGTGTTTCATGTTTTTTCAACGCAATGGTGGAGCTGGTGGTGGGTCCACACAAGTTGTATGCTTTACATGTTATCTTCATTATAAACTTTGATAAATCCTATGGACTGCTGTTCAGTCTACTGATGCTTCAATAAAAAACGTAGTAGCGGTGAATAGCATATCCTTATCACCTAAAATCCAATTTTCATTCTGAGACCTAAATGAGGTACTAGATGCCTTAGTTAAAACACCATTTGAAATGTTACTAGAAGCTTCACTTAGACTGGATTTTATTGATGCTGTTAGGCAAAAAGAGCTTCATGTCCTCTCTTAAACCCCCATAATGATCTATTTAGGTGAGTAATATATATTTTATTCTCCTATCCTTTAAAGTTGTCTCCAACGTTGAAAGTAAACGGAAAGTATTTTAGAGTCTTTTTAAAAGTCTGGTTTTAGAAAATCGGTCTTCTATTTGTCCAGCTCCAGTGTCATCTTAAGGAGTTGAGTGAATCAGAATGGGGGGGGGGGAGAGGCTTATCCGCTAGAATGCCTGCACAATTTTATATATAATAATGTCTCATTACCATTACCCGGAAGGAAGGGGTAAATTCAGGATTACTCCTACTAGTAATTTGGTTTTCACAACTCCTCCATGACATCCTACCCTATAGTGCAAGTAGTTGATCAAAACACTGAGGATGTAAAGGTGGGAGGGTTATTGTAATTTTCCCTGTGTCCTGTCCTATTTGGGAGGAGCAGACCCTATAGGAGCACACAGATGTGTATGCTGTATGGAATGTGTGTATTGTGTTTTGTTAAGAAGAGTGTGGCATCCAACTTTATAGCTGTATTATAGATTAGTAGATGGCACAATTAAACCCAGTGGAACTTACATCATTTCTTTTTTCCCAAGGAAATGGAAAAGCAGCAGAAGCTGCTTCCAGTGCCTATTACAACCCAGCAAACCCTCACAATGTCTACATGCCCATGGTAAGTAACCAGTGAATACCACATTTGTGTGCTCTGCAATTTTCTGAAATTATTGTTGGAATTGCTGTGCAGCAAAAATGAATCCTGCCTTGTTTATATAGTAGTTTCAGAAGAGAAACCATCAGGTGTAATATACCTGTCATGAAGAAAATATGTGATGGTATTATACATCTGTCATGAATGTATTACAATCTTTATATATTTATCTGGGGTTTGTTGCTCATAAATGCAAATTATTTTGCAGGCAATGAATGCAGCAAGTTTTCTCTAGAAATTCATGCCCCAGCTGAGCTGTATCTTAAACAACTGGTTACATAGAATTTATTAATTCATTGTTAAAGTCTTGTATTCAGTTTAAAAAAAGTTTTCTGTTTAATAAAAGGGCTGTCTGATACAACAGCTAAATTTAAATGTGGTTTAAATGTGGTCAACACCCCACATAGTTTGTATGATTGCTTTTCAATTGCCTTTAACAATTTTCTTTTGTCCTTTAGGAACGACCCCCTCCATATGCACCTACAGATGACAAAAAGACAAACTAGTGGGACAAAGTCCTTGCTAATGTGGACTCTTCTGTTTCCTTTTATCTATATACGGTCTGTTTCAGCTCTTCATAACAGCAGCCTGACAGTAGTAATTCTCTTGGCACCTTCAGGACATGCTGGTAGAAATCATTGCAGTTTTTTGTAGAGAGGCTAGTCATAAATACTTTTGTGTTGTGATTTTTAAAACCCCCTTCTGCCATCAGTGATTTGTAGATATGTAAATGTCAAAGAAAACCATCTTTTTTTTTTCCCAGGGTACAGCATTTGCAGTGTCTGAATTCTGGAATGTATATAGCTTGTGGCCATACTGTATTATTTGAAAAAGCTGTATTCTCCATTAGGGAGAAGGGCAACAAAGTGTAATGGAGAACACTTTCACGGTGTGTGTGCTTAGGACATGATCTGTATATACAGACCTACGTTCCTACAAAACAGTATAACTTTCTTCCAGCCCAGCGTGTATGTGTGTGTATATATCTAAAGTTACTTCTGTTACAAATATATTATTCACCATTTAACCTCCTTAATAAAGGCATATAGTTTTAAACTTGTAGGGGGAAAAAGTCTACACATCGGATTTTTTTTACCTTACCTGCTGCTAGATTATCTGTAGAAAACATAATTTGTATTGACTAGGTAAAGCAAGTAACTATGTATGGCAACAGGCATTTGCTGTAAATACAGATTTCTTACAAGGGCTGTATATATAAACATTTTCTTTTTCTTCACATGTTCCATTCAAGTATTTTGTAGTAAGCACAATATAATTATTTTAAAATAATGTTTTAAATGTCAGGTTACATTGTTTTAGAATATTTCATTTGTTTGGTTTAGGCACAGGGAATAGGAGAGAAAATTTTTTTGTACCTGTTGTTAAATTCTGTAAAATAAAGTTCTGTCAGAAGTTGTATTAAATTGTGTTTTTCTCCCTTAAACATATTCATAAATATGGGCGTGTATGTTTTACTTTTGAAAATGCATATTACAGGGTAAAAAATAAGTTATACTGAAAGTCCTCTTAAGTTCTGCATCTTTGCTGATGTTCGTCAGAGATTGTCTAGCCCTGAACAGTTCCTTTGTATATTACACATGACCACACAACTTACTCCAGTGTCTTTTGTTCCAGCGGTCGCCAACCAGCGTGGTCCGCAAGAAAATGTTAGTGGTCTGTGGCTCTGTCCCCTGTATGGACACAACCCGCACACTCTCCCATCACAGGCTCAGACTGGCTTGGTAATTTTTTTCGGGTCCACAGGCCTGCACTACTGTCTCCCCAGGATGTTTTCAAACAGCTCTGAGCCTGCAATGGGAGAGTGGGCAGTTTCTGGCATAATGACTTCACTCTGGGGGGAGTTTCTTCTCCTTTGAGTGATACACGGCTCCCTGCGCATGTGCCGTCCCTATTCTGTGGATTTAGTAGTCCGTGAGGTCCAAAAGCTTGGCGACCACTGTTTTGTTTGATCTGCACTTTTCATAATATCATCAAGCCTGTCAGTCTGGCCATTTTTTCACTTAGTTGCCTTCTAATCCCCATTCTGTGCTCTCTAATGCATATTTAAATTAAGGCGTATGCTGCCATCCAGGGGCCAGTTATCAAAAGAGCACCGCTGTCACTATAGTAAATATAGATAGCTTTTTTCAATGCTTATGATTGTCACAAATTATATTTTTTATATGCATTTATTTATCTTTATATAATCTTTGGAATATTTTGTTCTTTCTCTGACCATGTTTTGACTAAGGCTTTGGTGGCCTATAGCCCTTAATTTATGATTTACATTTACACAATTGTATATATATCTTTTCAGCACATCATTTAAATGATAGGAAAATTTCATCCTATGAAGCCAAAAATTATTTAATGAATTAGAAAAATAAAACAGGCACACTTACAAACAAATTGTTTCATTTGTACAGTAACAGCGTTACACATTTCCAGCTATTTTAGAGCTCGCAGTTTTCCCTTTTTTTAAAAACCGATTACCTTCAGTTTGTGATGAACACAATTTGTCACAGACAAGTCTACATTTTGTGCTTTAACACATGCATATTGCAATTAATATATAAATACCAACAGCAGTTTTTTTTTATATAATTATTTTATGTTTTACTACTTTTTTTTTACTGCTGTCTGGTACCCCTGCTGGAAAGATCTCTTCCAAACACCAGCATAACCCCTAGTGGCTTCTTCCTATAGAAAGCCTACTCAGAATAGTGATACAAGTACTAAACTGGATTCGGGGTCAGCAGTAAAGACCCATAGAAGAATCAACACTCATACTACATAATAATAGAGCCCTTGTATGACATTTTCTTGTTAATAGGGATTTAAGTGCTAATATACAGTGATTATAAATGGTTTGACAGTCTAGTATATTATACTCTGGATACAGCACAAATCTTGTAGGCATGTGGGGTATGCAGAAATGCATAGGTAGAATCCTCCGTTGGGCGAGAATGATTGTTTGGTATCTCAAAAGTAAATTGTTGTAGAAGAGTTGTAAAGAAAAGAAAAAGTTCCATTTTAGCTAGCCGTTCTCCCAGACAAGCTCGACGGCCTACAAGAAAAGACACATTATTACTGGGATAATGGTATTGGTTACAACGTCTTTAATATCATCCGAACTCAGAACCTTTACTTTGTTGCAGCAAACCCCTTTTAAAAAAAATTGCTTTTTTTTTTGACAGGTGCAAACTGTGTGGTTTTCAGTAATGGATCACTAACAAGCAGTAATATTTGATTAGGTCAGTTGCTGACCTTCCTAGATATAAGCAGATCCCATATGTGCCTAACATGATCAGTGCAAAATGAGATTCACAAACACTAACATTGACGATAGTAGAAATTTAAATAATCTGCCAGTTTTAGGAGAATGTGGGTTTATATTTCCTATATCCAGTTATGTGTGTGCATTCATAAATAATCCTCATATGATATATTTGTAATAGCAGTAAAGAATAAACAGTGAATCCTTTTTTCCCTTTTATAATATACCTGCTGAAAATGGAATGAAGGCCTCTCGCTTTACAAACTTGCCATTTTCATTAAGGAAATGCTTTGGATAAAACTGATACGGCTTCTCCCAGACCTGCTTATCTTTCAGCACAGAGGACAGATTAGTAAAGATAGTGGTTCCCTATAACAATAATAGCAAAATAAGAAATTTAGAATAATTATTTAATCAAAAGTCTACAGCAAACAGAAGTTGATACCAATTATTACGCCTAGGACTTATGACTAAATATTGTATGAAATGAGTCAAGGTGCTACCATGCTTTCCTGAATTTCCTTGTTGGTATGTGAATAAATAATTTATTGATTATGGCATACCATTAACAACTCCCTGTTTGTATGTGTTCTCTAATTTGCTGGGACTAAAGTAAAGTCTAAAGAGCTGGTGGTATTGACCTGGTCAAACAATGAGGTCAAGAGTCTTTCCCTAGCGGCAACAGGACTGAATATGACATTAAATGACCTAGTTATGAAAGTTCCTAAAAAGACAGGCCTGTGTAAAGGTCTGACTATCAAAAGAGCAGCATTTATCTAAATATATGGGAGGAAAGGCTTTTCCCCCTGCTCCCCTTTATTTTGGCAGACCGCTGATCTTTGACTGGTTAGGTTCTTATGTAAGCCTGCCCTTATGGGAACTCATTTGGTGGGAGATTCCACATGGTAATTGCATGGCAATAAATATGTCTCAATGTAAAAGCACCTTAAACATATATCAAATAGATTTCAAAAGCCATATCAAATAAACCTCAAAGTAATCTCAGATGGATTCTAAAGCAATGAGACTTACCTTATCTTCTGTATCAATGTGTGTGACCCCCTTTAATTCTTTGCAACACAGAGTAGGTGAAATCCAGCAAAAAGACACCTCTGCCCACACCAAAAACATATTCTTGAGAAATTGCCCCTGCTCTTTATTCACTAGGACTCCCCCACCCAACCCACCCCCCGTAGGGTATGTATACTGTAAATGTCTCTTTAACCAGTAAATGATATACCTACATATAGTAGGTGCTTTGGGGAGGGGGCATGGATAGCAGACTTTTCATTTTAGTATAAAGCATATTTAAAGTATAAAGTAGTAAACCACATTCCCTTCAAGAATCATTTTTTTCTGTAAACAGACCTATAGTAGCCATATCAACAATGCCAGGAAAGACAAAATTATAAGCAACAAAACATATTCCTGATGAAACATGCTATAAAAAAGACATAAATGTTGATTAGTATTTATACCTGCTTGTACATATAACATTACCTTTGGTATGAAGAATCCATGAATTTCCATGTCTCTGTAAGTCATGTGAGGGAAAGCTAAAGGAATAATATCACTGTAGCGTTGTATTTCATGGATCACAGCATTCGTATATGGCATTTCCAGGACATCCCCCATTGTTGGTTTTCTCTCTCTTCCAATTACTTGATCAATTTCTTCATGGACTTTCTCTAAATTAAATGTACATCATGATCCAAATGAGTGCATCAGAAAGGAGATACACTTCTCCAAATTTCCAACCTTATTCCTTAAAATATCTATCACTAAATGTCCTCAACGGTACTAATAACACACCTTTTATTTTTCTCTTTGGAGTTTATGAAAATGAGTCCCAAACCTTTATTATTAAATTACTCATTACATTTTTAAGTTATATACAGTAACAATATATAAAATATATCATTTTTTTCTAAGCTGCCTATAAATTATCAGAGTTGTACTCAATCTAACAAAAACATGACCAGTTTTTCAACCTGAACTTTTTTTATAACTATCAAACTGTTACAGGGGAGTGGAAAAATAGTGACAGCATTTGTTAAGCCATGTACATATGTCAAAAAAATAGCTGCCCAATACAAATGGTCATGAAAACATCTAATGTGTACAGCGATGCCACGATGGATTGTTGAATGACTGATTGGGAACCACTGCTATGCGTCCCTAAAAAGGAGAGCACAATGAGCTCCAGATCACTCATTGTGCCCACTCCCCTCTCCGTAGAACATAATGGTGCTGTGTGTAAATCTCTGGAAACAATTACACAAGAATATTTCCAGTGACAATCCTCTGATTTCCGTCAGCCCTCTAGATAAGGCTTTAGGATGCTGCCTAATGTCTTTGCAAGTTAAATTTTTCACAGGTTGTTCACAGTTTGGGTGTATTGTGAGATCATTTCTGAATTTATGCAGTGTTAATGATCCAATTGATGCACCAGTGCCGTGGTAAATGGAGATCTACTACCTACCTATTACATATGTGGCAACAATGGTAAACATGCTAAACGAAAAAGTAAGGTGAAATGAAAAGGCTGTGTAAATATTGTGAAAAAACAAACTGTCAGGCTATAGTCACTAGGATTAGTTTGTTCCAAACTATTAGATTTAGATTGTGTTATATCAGTGGTGCCCAACCTTTTTTAATCTGGGTGCCGCTGTTGACATTAAGATAAAACTCGCAGGCCACAATGCAAACAAACATTAAAGATGTCTGTTTAAAACTAGAAAAGTTTAATGGAAAATTAAATTGAAATGTTTCTAGTTACCATAAAGTACATACACCAAATAAAGGAAATGACAAATCAAGAATTTCTGCACTCACCATTTGGTGCTCACTGTATTAATGCAACATTTTATTAATGAAAGATACAAAATTGACTATCATACAATACTGGTCTGTCATATATTGCTCCCAGATCACCATACAATTATACAATTTATGTGACAGATAGCCAAGGGGTACATGTTTGTACTGCTACATCTTCAGGTCCCTACAGCTCCCCATTCCTGAGAAATTAAGCTTCACAGAAGGTAAGTGGCCAGCTATGAGTAAGAGGGTAGAACGGTATGACAGATATAGTTTTTCATATCTTGTTATGGCACAGTAGTGATGTAATCTTAGGGGGAGTCCCCCACTTGCAGTTACATTCCCTTTTTCTTACAGAGAAATTGTGGTTCATTGAGAGTAAGGGGATAGCTATGTGTGACAGGGTAGCATGACTTAATGGGTATAACATTTTATTGGGGCGGACAAAAGGCATTACCTACTGGCTTCCATATTTCCAGTTGCTCACATACAGAGAAATTGAGGGTCACAGAAGGTAAGTGGTCAGCTATGTGTAACAGGCAGCCCACCAGCCGCTCCAGCACATGGCATGAGGAAGGGGTAACCGCAACCTCACCGCCAGCCTAAACAGAGTCTTGACGTTTTGTGAAGGAGCAAGTATATATTTGGGGCACCACAACACAGAGCGAGTTGACAGTACCCTAATGCTCATTGCCATGGAGGTGGCCCCCGGGGTCCCTAATATGCAAACAAAGTCCCTGCTCTTGAAATAGCCCTCCCTAATGTGAAAATATCACTGAAAATATCCCTGATTGTTATTAGGATTTTTATGCTTGTGACTCCATATATGGCAACTTGTTGACAACAACTTGTTGACTTGGCTGAAATTTGGTTTAGTAACAGCTCTCATGGTCTCCTGTGTACCCTGAAAAAATCACATTTCTTTGGCACTCACTGTAGGAAGTATATAAAGGTTTATACATGGGGATAATGACAGCAGCATGGACACAGCTCTCATGCTGCTGCTGGGATTATCTCACAGTACAAGGTGGGCACTGTTGATTTCCAGGTCTATAGGACATGCCTATTCTCTCCCTCTCCTGGCAGCACAATCTCATAGAGGAACATAGGAGATATGCGTGCCAACTCCCCCTCAAGACAACAAGCAAAGAAGAACTGATCAGAGGGCCAGGTCTGGACACCCTTGTGTTACATCAAATCAGCTGTAAAAGGTAGTTATGGAAGATATGAAAATTTGTACCAATAAGCATATTGCTACAAATTTTCATATCTTCCATAACTACCTTTTTATCTCCCCAGAGCTCCCATGTAGAAAAGTATATTTACTTACGCTGGACGTCGGGGTACAAAAGCATGTATAAAAGTCCCCACCTTAAGGTGGTACTGGTAGTCCCTGTCCCAGCAGTAAATAAATCATATGCTGCAAGCAAGAGATTTTTTTCAGTAAAACTGGACTGACTTTCTCCCTTTTCCTAAATCAGGAGAGAATGTTAGAAATGTGTTATATCACATAATTTACCACCACATTTATTGAAAATTGCATTAGTTTAAATTTTGTATTACTGTATCTTTTTGAAAGGTAGGATTTAAAAATATGATGCATAAGGATATGTGAAATGGTTTAAAATGTTGTCATTATAAAAAATTGAAATATTGAAACTTTTTTGTTCTACTGGTTGTCTGGACTGATATAATTCCAGACAGTGCTACAATGACAATTTTTTACACCAAGCCAGTGCCACTGGAACAGCAAATGGAGCAACCTTCTATTTGCCTACTGTTCCATCAAGTAACTAGTACTACTGAAATGGATTTAGGGGTATGTTCAGACTGGGTATCCTCAGAGTGGTGGCTTTTTAGTATGGTATGGCTTCTTTGGAGCCACTGCATTTACCTATCACCAATCTATGTTATGTCTTTGGAAAACAAAATGGCACCCAGTAAGAAAACCATATTATACTAGTATAGCATGCCCCTAGCTTAAAAGATTGTAAAGTTTTTATCTCCTAGATTGTAGTTTATGTCAGTACTATGTATTGTCTATAAAACAGTTTCACAACAGATAATGGCACTACGTAAATATTCATGAGGATAATATTAATAAAAGTATTAAGAGAATGAGAAGAGGAAGGACAATGTAGCCCAAAAATGTCATTCAGAGGTCATCAAACTTTTTTGGCCACTAGGTTATTTCAGGGGTGGGCAGGAGCACGCTAGGCCAGACTCCCTCTCAATCCGGCCGTAATTGCCCCGTCCCCACGAGGAACGCCACCTGAGGGGAATTCCCTCTCCTCCGCAGTGCATACAAAGGAGAGGGATTGTTTCCTATTTACCCCGGCCGGCGTTACCACTTCCCCCGCCGGGGTAAATAGGAAATATTCCCTCTCCTTCTTATGCACTGCGGAGGAGAGGGAATTCCCTTCAGGGAGCCACAGCAAGAGGAGGCTCAAGAACCAAATGCGGCTCCAACGGCTCGGGCTCCGGTAGTTTTTTCCAGCCGGCAACCTGCGGCTCCGGAGCCATGGGTTGCCGGCCGGCATTAGGCCAGATCAGCCAGGGGGCCTTAGGCCAGAACAAACTACCGGCTAGGTCATATCTAGCCTAAAGGCCAGGGTTTGTTGACCTCTGATGTAAAGAGTAATAAGAAGATTTACCACTGTAAAGGCTATATTAATTTTAAAATATTGATAGCCCATAGTATTGTGTGTGGTAGAGCTTTTGGATCCTACTAAAGATTAGTTAAAATTTTAACCAGTACTAATCAAACAACACTTAATTATCTATCTATCTATCTATCTATCTATCTATCTATCTATCTATCTATCATTTAGTTTACCTTTTCAATTTCCAGTAAATAAGCATCAACAAAATCACGGATATCATTGGGGTTCCAGCTTTTCTTGTGTTCTGAAATAATTTCATTTAGAAATGCCAGTGCATCATAATCTGCTTTAAGAACATAGTTAGTTATCCATGGAATATTCAACAGCCAAGGAACTTCATTTAGAACCTAAAAACAAAATATAAAACTTTATTTTTGACACTTTATAATCAATAATACGTGAAAATGACACAGATTATTATGTTATACAATGGTGCTGAATGGTAGAGAATGTCACGATGACTGATATATCTCATAGCTAAAAGTAAAGGGAGAGCTGGACCCTATTAGTAGAAGTAGGTGCCAAATCATTTTAGGAGGCAGTTGGTATTGTATTTTGAAAATAAATATTAAAATGTTGACCAATAAGTAGATAGGAATCTATTTTTTTTATCTGAGGATGATTCCATTTAAGGTAGAAATGACTTAACTCCGTATTGTATTTTTTGCCCCCTCCCTTTCTCATAACCATAGATATGGGCTTCTGCCGAGTTTGAATGTATTAGGTAAACTTAGGTAAAAAGATAATGTTCCCTTTGGAAGTGAAATTTCAGGAAACATACCAGAAAACTGTTTTAAAGTCACTTTTTATGAGTATGTTCATTGTTTCAAATTGTTTCAAGGAAGTTTGTTTAAAAATTTTTTATTATAAAATGGATTGTTACATGTTGCATGTTGTTGTTGACAAAACCACAAGTGATTTGGGTTCAAACAAAAGGAATAAATACATAAATAAACTATTTTTTATATATACCCTGCATATTCTAATCAGTAACCTATATACCAGTTATACTCACAACTTACCCTACTACCTCTTTTGCTTTTAAATAATTCTAAAAAGGTGAAAAAAAAATATTTTCTGATGCTGTAACGCACAGGTGTCAAATACAAGGCCTGTGGGGAATGGTCATTTTATATGGTCTGTAGTGAGTGTGCCGCATCCAAGCGTCTGATATTTGCAGGCTGGAGGGCTTAGTCCCAGGAAGCTAGGTAGAAGCAGGGCTGTCCACACATATGCCTGACTGCGCTGCAGGCAGAAGGACCCCAGTTGCTTCTTCTGAGACCCAGCACTAAGCACCACTGTGCCGGAGTCCCGATCCTGCTGCTGCTCCAGGTATGGAATCTCAGTGGGATGCTACATTAGCAATGTCTCAGGACTCAGAGACACCGGCCTCATCTCAGCACAGTCAGTGCCTCCATTCCCCTCACACAAACAGGACAAACAGGCCAGGATATGTCAGGTACACCTACCTCCGAAAAATCTGCCAAGAAACAAAAAGCAATCACTCCCAAAATGTCCAACAAGAGAAAAGTTGATGCAGAAGGGAGACAATTTAATGAAAGATGGGAAAGTGAATATATGTTGATGCTTCATGAAGACAAGTTGATGATTAATGACAAGACAAGACATGATTAATACACGAGGATGGCGTGTGATATGGTGTCTCAGGGTGAGGAAGGATCTATACTACTACGACTATGGCCTGGATTTATTAGGGCAACACGGTGGATCCAGGGTTAGCACTCCGGCCTTTGCACCGCTAGTTCCCAGGTTCATAATCCCAGCTAGGACACTATCTGCATAGAGTTTGCAAGTTCTCCCTGTGTCTGCGTGGGTTTCATCCCACAACCATGCAGTTAGGTTAATTGGCTTCCCCCTAAATTGACCTTAGACTACATTAATGACATATGACTATAGTAGGGACATTAGATTGTGAGCTCCTTTGAGGGACAGTCTGTGACACGACTATGAACTTTGTACAGCACTGTGTAATATGATGCTATATAAATACTGTGTAATATTAATTAAAGTTCTCCAAGGCTGGAGAGAATACACTTACTTTCACCAGTGAAGCTGGGTGATCCAGCAAACCTGGGAAAAAAGGGATCTGGTCCAGAACTGAAAACATTTGCTAACAAATAGCTAATGACTTTTAGTAATTGCATTCCAGGTTTTCTGTAAAACCCAGCTTCACTGATGAAATAGTATTCTTTCCAGCCTGTGTTTTAGATTTGGACCCCTTATGCGGCTTGACACCCCTGCCCCAAGGCAATCAGATATTTCCTCTGGTAATTTTTCTATAAAATGTAATACACAGTTATATTCTTTGCATGTAGAAATGCATCCAGCTTTTTCCTCAACTAATGTATGGAGCTTGCTAAAACTACTTTTTAAGGGAGTCCATTTTATTTTATTTTTTTCCTTACTGTGAAGAATAGCTTCTGTATTTGAAAACTAAGTCTTTCCTCCTTTAGATGTTAAGAATGGCCCTTTGCAATAATCATAAAGGCTACAATTTTCAGCATGTTCCTTTTTGGATCATTCATATATTTATACATGGTGATCATATTCCCCATTAAAGTCTTTTTACAATGGAGAATAGATTTAATACAACTAGTTATATTTCATAGCTGAGCTCCTCTATACTCCTTATTGTTAAGTTACCCATCTCTGCAATTTTACCTAGTTTCACAATATCCTTTTTGTGAACTTCTGCCCAATTCTGGACTGCATATTCCAGAAGAGATCAATCTAATGCCTTATACAGGTTTAGGTCAAGTGAATATATATATATATATATATATATATATATATATATATAAATAATGGGAAATAAAGTGACAAAATAAAAGGGCATAGGACATCAATAGTGAAATTTAGTTTTTATCATATATTTTGATAATAGGGCTTATTTATGAATACAGAGTACCTGAGCCAGAAAACCCGAATTAGACTCTAAGGATGCATCTAGAAGATGTAGAAGTTTTTGAAAATTTGCATCATCATATTCAAATCGATCTCCAAAAGTTATGGAACAAATTATATTGCTAACTGCATTGTCAATGAGATAATGAGGATCAAATAAATGACCTAGAAAACAAAAACATATGGTGATTAGATGTATGGTGTGATGAAACAACAGTAAAATACACTAGGATCTAATATCATATGTGTACATATCAAGCACAATTTTCTATGGAGGTCCAGGGTCTAAGGTCGGCTGAATCCTGGCATAGGTTTTCTGGTTACAACACATATCAGCAAAAAAGGAAATTGGGGAGGACCAACACTATGTCAGATTCAAATTCAGAGTTTGCAAGTTTTGCAAGATCCAAAGGTCTAAAATGGGCAAACACTGTCAGAGACACAGGGTCGGGAAAATATGGTTACATTAAGGTCTGGGAGAAGACTGGAACCTTTTGGTCTTTGAGGGAAACATAAATTACTGTCTTTACATGGTAAGGAACGTTTTCAATGGTTTACAAAATATGCAACATAAAAAGTGCATTGAGATGCTGCATTGTTTGCTGAATTGTTTTCTGAAAATAATATGAACCCATCTAAACAAAATACTATGCCATCGTCAATAACCTTGGTCATTTAACTTTCTTTAACAAATGCACACAACACAATACTTTGTTACATGGAATTCTAAAGTCACAAAGGAAGCTGATACTGAAAGATTTTTTCCCTGCCAGGTACCATTATCACAGTCTGATATCTACAATACATTACACATAGAAGCTGTCAATAACTGTGGGCCTTGCTCTAATTTAGGTCGGAATGTTGGCGTTACTGTGCTCAGTTGCACAACAAATATTTGCAGTTGACCAGGAGGTAAAAGGCTTTCTTCCCCTTCCAGCGCAGTTCTCCCTTTCTATGGCCAGATGCAGTAAGCTTAGTGCAGACAGAGAGAAACCAGGAACTGGTAGCCAGATGAGCACGGAAGCAAAACCAGGATAAAAGCCTTCATAATGATGGCGTTTAGAAGATACAACCTGAGGACTAGATATAAAAGAACAGTTATTGCAATCCAAATCACACAGATACAAACCTAATGGAGAGTTATCTGAACACTAGGAAAGAGAACCAGAGAGGGAAATGGGTCGTTGGCATTGCCTAAGCCACCCACCACCCTCCCACTCCAGCTCGAAGATTTCAGCTAGATGACAGCTGGGATCCAGGCTTTCTAGCAAGTGGTATCAGGTCAGGGAGGGAGAAGCAGTCCTAAGCATTCCCCGGATGAGGGAGCTGTCAGGTGGCACAAGATCGCAAGATAAGGAACTCAACCTTCCAGTTCGGGAGGATGGTGTAGTTGGAACATTAATTCCTGATCTTACCTTGAATGTAAAATTGTCTCTCCTTTTTAAGGTCTTTGGTGGTAGTAGAACAGACCAGCATCATTAATTTCCCCTTTATCAGATATTTCTGTATCTGACAACCAGCATCCTTTTAGATCCTCTAGTTTACAACACCCATTGTAAAAGTTGGAGTTTTGTGTTTCCTGGTGTCAAAAAACTCAGATAAGGCTAGCAGAGTGGCCCCTGATTGAACTCTGAGATGTATTGTGAATCCATTTATTATTAATCTTTATATTTCTAATACACCATTCTGCATAAAGTAGTAGTTGACTGATTTGGAGGTGGATCATTATGGTAAACATTTTGAGACCTAGTCTCCTAGGCCTCAGGAAAGCCTGGAAACCATATTATTTATTTAAATGTTATTATATTTAGCCTGTTCTGGTGAACCATAAGTCCCAGACATGCCTAGTTTGGTCTCTTTGAACTCCTTATTTTGTGGTGATTACCAGTCCGGGGGTTGGTATTTCTTAAAACCTGTACTTAAGAAATTAATAATAATGGCTAGAACAAGGGTTTCTTGGGAGTGTCCACAGAGCATCATAACCCATGTGCCCCTCAGACAGCCCCCACCCTGCTGTTATTGGATGGTCATATTAGTCTCATCTCTGTGGTTGGCATAAAAAAGCCATGTACGTCTAGCAGAGGAAGCTCTCACTGATACCATCATGTTGTTAAGGACAACTGTACTGACACATTGAGCACTGCAGGGACCCCAGTGACTCTGAATAATACCTTGGACTTTACATAGCAACCTGGACCAAGGCAAAATAACTAAAAATACCTAAGTATTTTTTCACACTTGTCCCTTTTATTTTTTGCTGTTGCTATAATTCTGGTATTGTTCTGTTTTAGTCTTTATTTCTGATTAGTTTTTATTTTTCTGTATTTGTTTATTCACTGTTTTTGTATGTTTTTACTTATTAAACACTATAAAAAGTGTAAACTGAATCTTTGAATGCTCTAAGTAGAAATAGAATAACTTGCTAACCCAAAAACGCTACTATACACATTGTGATTGCTGAGACATCCCTGTCTGGAGTGGCAGCGGGTGACACAGACAGTATTAAACAAGCAGAATCATAACTTGCGCACACTAGTGTGATACCTTAATCAGCAATGGATTTGATAGGAACAGACAGGCCACGGATCAAACCGGTAGGTCCATAGATTTAATTTTTGTAGTTATTATGAATTGGGACTTGGGATTTAGTAGAAAGGCTTTGCTACTATCTATCAAACTTCAGAAGGCCTTTGATAGCTTATCACGGGTGTATTTCATTTATGGTTTGAAGTGGGTGGGGTTTGGCGCTATGTTTTTGAAAATACTTACCTTATACTTACTTTTGGTACTACCAAACATAAATATAACAAGATATTATTATGTATATAATTCTCTTCCAAGTATATTTAAGGTTCTGGAAATGTTTGCATCCTGTCAGTCCTTGTAAGGACTTAAATATGTCATACTTAAATAAAGTTTTGATTTTGAATGGGGAAAGAAATCTATAAAATACTTAGGGGTTCAGCCTACCACCTCCTATCAAAAATTATATCAGGAATTCTATATTCCTTTATACAAAAGTATTTTAACTGATTTAGAAAAATGGTCTTCCTCCCTCCCATCATTCCTTAAAATGAATATTAAACTTCAAAACTGATTTGTCTTTCCCTGTTCCCATTTTCAAACGAGACTTGAAAGTCCTACAATCTAAAATCACATCTTTCATCTGGGGGTCACAAAAAAGTAGGAAGAAATGGTTGGTCCTAGTGATGCCTAATTCCTCTGACTACAGTGAAGGAAGCGAATCCCCAGTGGGTTGAAATTGAAGCCCTGATTTGTTCTAATTTTCCAATAGAACTATTAATGTGGATCCCAAAATGTTATTCACCAAAAATGAGTTACCTATCCTGTAGCTATAGCTTTTCAATGTGGGATAGGAGTAAAAATAATTCAATTCATTAATTATTTGTTCACCTCATACTCCTCTAACCCCATTGTGGCGGAATCTGGAATGTATACCAGGGAGGGATTTAAAGTTTTTAATGGTGGATTAGCAAAGGCCTTATGCATCTTGGAGATCTAATATTTGATCAATAGGTTATAAGCTTGGAACAGCTGATACCGCTATGTACAAATATACTCATTTGTACAATTCAAGCTGGCTTTCGGTCTATATCCGTATAGACAAACTTCTTTTGAGTAACCATGTAAGTCTAGAGAAATTGCTAAGAGCCGATATCCATACTATATATAGCACTTTCCTCCCCAGGAACTAGGGAGCAAAATTAGCAAAGGATTTAACAAAGATCTCACTCAACACTTCATTGATAGGACAAAATTATAAAAAAAAAACTCCTAAGATGGCATTTGGTCCTGGCTAGACTTAATAAATGGCAGGCCAAAATATTGCCTTTATGCTTTAGATATTGTGGGAAAATAGGAACTACATGGTGGACATGCCCAGTTGTGCTTCTGGCTAGAGGTCTATCAGCGGATTTGGGTAGTAACTAAATTTAGGTTAACATCTAGACCATAAAATGCAGTATTTGGCATGAATAAATTCAATTAAAAAGTAGTCAGATATATGTTATTGGCAGCACAAATAGTCATTGAAAAGCTTGGAAATAGACCAATATTACAATATCTGTAATGGAGGGGAATCTTGATTGGATAATGATAAATTACAGACTCACCTGTATCCTTAGAAATAAAAAGGATGTCTTTGAAAAAACTTGGAGTACATGGCAGAATAATAAGCAAATTAACATTATAAGCAAATTAATTATGAGTCAATGAAGCAATGGTATTAAAGAATGAAGGTATCTTTTTTTCTTGTTTAATCATTTTTTTAGCAGTATAGAATGTGGTAAAAAAGAATTATGTAAAATATGTGTCTGATGTTGAAGTAGAATATTTTATTATTTGTTTTTTTTCTTTCCCTAATTTGTTTGGGATTTGTGTATTTTTTGTACTTTAATAATAATAATAAAAATATTGAAATGGGAAAGACAACCAGAGATTGAAATAGTTAGGGCATGTGTCTTTATAATTATTTACAGTATTAAAGTAAATTATATGACCTACCTTTGTATGATCTAAATGCAGTGCACAGACACTGAGCTTCTTCTGCCACCCTTTCCTCCACAGATTTCTTTCCCATGCCAAAGTTTCTCAGTGTGGACAATGTAAACCTTCTTTGGTCTCTCCATGATTGCCCATATCCAATTATTACCAATCCTAAGGAGAACAGCATAGGACATTTTTATTTTGAGTTAGAACATCATGGCAGTTAAACTGGGACATTGAGCAAAAATAATAGATACAAATAATGCAGCTATATACCTATTAATATATCTTTAAATGTATTCTTTTAAACACAAGTAGTGTATGCACCCACATTTTATTTGCAGCAACTTTACATACACTAGAATAGGCATTTTGTTTATGTTATTCAATAGAATCTCATTGAATGAGCCTAGATTACATAATTTTATGCCAGACATAGTTGGACATTTAAATACAGTTTAATCTGGCAAAATTGTTTATTGGATTTCCACCTACCTAAACTTTTACTAATGATCCAACTAGTTACCAATATGCCCTGGATGCCAAAAACACTGACATTACCTTGTAGAGAAAGATATGCCAATGTGATTTGTGTTTCAGTGTGTTAGAGAGTTGAATACCTAAGTAACAAAGTAAGTACTTCTCTTTCTTGGGCATACTGTAGTACTTCTATTTTTTTATTAATTTTCTCATATTTACCTTTTTCTTTTTTTGTCAATCCCAATTTCTCAAACACAGGAAATATGGGCCGATCTGCTATATCCTCAGATCGGTTTATTAAGGCTTCCTTCATTGTTTCAAATCCATTAAGCACCACAATCTTCTGCCAGAAGAACTGCACACTAACAATGTCTCCAAACTTTTTCCTTATCTGTTAAAAATGTGTTGTATAAGTTGTTTTTACAATAATAATAGCAAGTGTAAAATGCTAAGACATAAATATTTAAATAATTAATTTAGTAGTAGTTAGCTACTGTACAACCCCCTTACTGTTAAAAACTTTATACTGCTCAAATGCCTAAATTATGTACTTCGGTTTTATTGAGCATCAAGAACATACAAAAACATTTATATTCACACTGGCAAGTGAGTCACCTTAATTTTAAAACCATGTATTGTGTTATGGCAAATGTCCTAAAACATGTCAATGTCAAAGTATTCATGTGATGCTGTTGAGGCACATATAGCTTATTTTATCTCCCTATAAATACATTGCCCGGGTTGGCATCCTCTTGTCAATGTTTTTAGGATATACTTTACAAATAAAAGCAATTAGTTTGATGCAAATTGTTTTAGCAATCTGTATGTACAGTTTTTAAAAAAAGCTTATTTCTGTCTATGTATTGTACACAGGGCACGTATATGTTCTCATTACATAGAGGCACTGATTTCTGCTTTGTAATGCTACGCAGTTGTTGGGCTTTACTTGTTTTTTGCCATGCAAATGGTTGGATAACCAGCCCTGGTGTTGCTGATATGTTATCTCAATAGCTGTTATTAGTAACAAATACATTGGACCTGATTTACCAAAGCAATGAAGAGAAGCAAGGATAAATATTATATCTTTATGGTTCTTTTATTAAAGAAAACACAGTGCATGCCATAAAGATACCTTCTTACCTGTCAGCAATCTTTTTTATGATTGTATGCTAAGCCATGCCTGCACAGCTTTATGCACAAACCTAACACTAATGCTTATACTTAATATCAACTTAAACAAGAGTTACAAACTAACCTTTACCTTATCCTTAACTAATAATTGTATCCCCTGCAACCTCATTCTTTAATACTGAAACCAAAACCTTTTTGTGTTTAAGATAGAAAAAGAAAAGTTTAGCCACATGTTTCTCTATAGGGGAGATCTACCCTCACTTCTTTTCAAGGACAAACATGCAAGGATGGGATTAGGAATGAGCCAAATTGCAGAATTCCGCTTTTCCAGAAATTATACAAAAAAAGTTTATTTCTGTGGAAACACAGAAATTTTAGATTACATAGGGGAAATGAGCAAGACTTTTTTAAGACTAATAGGCATAAAAAGCATAGCAATCCTAAAACGTTCATGGGAACACAAAAAAAAACTAAAAACTAAACATTTACTATTACAGTATATCTAAGGAGGTTTTTTTTCATGTGACTTACAGCACAACATTAAAATGTGTGTAATGTGTGTGTAATTGGCCCTAGGGATGGCAAAAACTTTAGGATAATTTCATGAAGCTAGAAAATGTAACCTACCTGGTTAAAAAAGACCATTGGGTGGCTGAAGTCTACCTGCAGAATGTTACCTAGAAAAGGCACCCCTCTGGGACCTGGAGGAAACTGTGGACCTTTCTTCCTCTTCACAAAATCAAACAAAAAAAGACAAATAACAAAGGAAAATGCCAGCAAAAAAGTATTAGAAAACAAGAAGGGGAAAAGTTGTAACTTTGACATATTTTGTATTAATTCAAAGCTGTTCTTCTAGCTAAAATGATTTGCTTGCTGATCCTGCTGATTCTCTCCAAAGTACAAGGGAACTATGGCCAGCCTTTCGCAATGTAGTAAAACAACTCCATGAAACGCCTCTCTCTGAGGACATGTCCTGAATTTAAAGTGGCAATCCACACCGGATGTCATAGCAAACACTAGTAAACAGTCCTTGTGCTTATGGCTTAGTATTCAGCCCCACATCACAAGATATTTATGTCATTTCTAATGCATTTGTTTGTCTTACACCCACAGTTCTGACCAATCCTATTTATATTGTAACTGGTTACTGTTTATGAACTGTCCCTGCAACTTGTTACTACATTGAAAATGTCAATAATTTGTTACTTATATGAAAGCTCCTATCTATCACAAGGACAGATAAATCCACTCTTAAATTGCATGCCAGTTATAATTTACCAAACATATAATCTTTAAAATAAATATCCCATTTCATCTACCTGAATTGTTATCTCATTTCATATTATTATTAATATTATTATTATTAAACAGGATTTATATGGCACCAACATATTACGCCGCGCTGTACATTAAATAGGGGTTGCAAATGGCAGACGAATACAGACAGTGATATCGGAGGAGAGGACCCTGCCCCAAAGAGCTTACAATCCAGTAGACCAACCATTGATGTTATCTGCTCTTTTAATATAGGATTCGCAAACTGTATTTTTTATCTATAAGGTAAGCACAGGGTGGTCATACCAACTATTTACTGCTGAGCAGTAGGTTGGTATTTAGGTAAAAAGTTACCCTCTTAGACACCTTTCTGGCATTAAAAAAAAACAACAACATGGTGGAAGGCAGATTTAGATGAGTAAATCTTTGCATACAAGGTAAAGAAAACTAAAAAATCTTGTGTAGTGAGTTACACATTTGTGGGAGACAGGGACTGTCTCAGAAATGGGGTTTAAACAAAACAAATTTATAGTGTTTATCTGTTTATTTTCCATTATTTTTATGTCACCGATTATAATTTATTTGTATCTAGATACATTTTATACAAATGAGTCTTTTTGCTTCTGTTACAGACTTCATAATCTTTTCCTGTGTATGCGCTGCAGTTGCTAATACTGTGTTCTTGCTGTGAGTGTCATTTAATATGTCCAGTGATTGGTCATTAGCTGATGCTGCAAGCTAGTTAACCCCACCTTAAGGTACATTGTCCCCCCTTATTGTGGGAGTTAGCACATGTTGGACCTGGCACACCCTGATCCCTGTTCTGGCCCCAAACCTCTCTTGCTCCCGATGACTTTGCACTTTCTACCAAGTTTCACGGATTTCTTTGTTGTACATAGGAATTTTTTTATATGTTTGTAGAAAGGTTGCTGTCTATGTAATATGTGTTCTTGTGTTTATAACAAATTGTATTTTATCATTTAAGATTGATTCTGGTTTCCTCTGTGTAATTTCACACATATCTCTGACCACCATATTCTTTATGTTGTGCTGTACAGTACATACTTCCCTCGACCCATGCACTGTGTTTGCTGAATTGTATTTACAGTACAGGGCCCTGATTAAATTGTCAGTGCAAAGTGTTAGATATTTTTTTATAAGCTGTATGCATAAAGATTAAAAAATAAATAAAAATGATTGTGATGTGAAATGTATATGTGTTTATGAGACCAGTGCATTTGGCACTTTACTTGAAGAGACCCTGTCACTAGTTCAAGCTAATAGATACTGTGTGAATATTTGTTGTTTCTGGCTATATATATATATATATATATATATATAATATATACTGTACAAAATAAATAGGTATCTGAAACTTTTAGGAGTTTTCCATCCCAATATTCCCCCCAACACCCCAACAGCGTTTGACAGTGTTTGGTAACAGGTAATAGCTCTCTTTAAAGCTTTTTTTTGGGTACAAGGAATGTAGTACAGGTGTGCTGTGTATAAATAAAGTAGGCTAAGAATATAACTAAACATTAATACACGTGTGCAGTTTAGAATATGGTCTTGGCATACCTTGTGATGGAATTAAATAGCACAGGAATTACATGATTGCTAGATGGCTAAAGGTCCCAAAAAAGGAGAAGGTCTAAGGGAAAATGCCTGCACTGCCAAAGAATCGATAGAAGGTGAAGTTAGTTCCACATTTCATTTGCCCCTTTAGGGTCTTCCACGGTCAGCACATGGCCATACCAACTATTTGTTGCTCAGCAGTGGGTTGGTATTTAAATTCCTAATGGGCAACAGCAGTCCTTTAAAAATGCACAACACCCCCAATATATCCTGTCACTGGAAAGTTCATCACTAGTTATCTCAGGACCCTTGGGAGCTTACATTTGCATTAATTCAAGACCAGTAAGAACTGCATTGGACCATCAGGAGTTTCTCCCTACACTCCCTACCTCTTTTATCTTTGCTGATTTCAGTCTAACTATATAGGATAACATTTTGGGTAGACCGTACTTTGTAATCAGTATTTTGGTATGCATCTTTGTTTCAATCAGTTTTATTAAGTTTTCAGAAAAAAGTAACAAGTAAACATAACATAGAAAAAAAAAAGGGAAAACAAAAAATTAAATTAATAGCACATACATCAAAACAAGCATAACATTGTAGGCTTCAAATTACCAGACAGATAATAAGACCAGGGAGCTGTGCAAGCCCAAAAAATATGACAAAAAAGGGAAAACATATCAGGTCTAAAGAATTATATAACACATGATAAACCTGTACAAAAACAGCTACATATCTGCTAGCGGAATCATATAGCACAGGGTGGAAACCAAAACTCTTAAGCAACAAATAAAATAAAAACAAAGACAGACATATACAACAAATCAGCCCAGGGAAGAAGTGGGGGAAGGCGGGGGGGGATGTCAAACAATACAAAAATAGAAGAGAAAAATATTAACCCTTAGCGCCAGAGTTGAAATCCAGCCTGTAGGCCTGGACACTAAATAAAATATGTGCGGAATCGGGGAGATTCTTTAAACCAGTCCCAAATGGACCAGGTAGTTCTAAATTGTTCCATTCTATCATCATCCTCCGCAACCAACATTTCCATATGGTGGATTTTTTCAAGTTCGGAGACCCAAGTGGCTATAGAAGGAGCAGCAGATTGCTTCCACAACCTTGGGATAGTGGCCCTCGCTGCCGTAAGAAAATGGCGTAGGACTCCACCTTTGATGGCTTTAAGCGAACCCGGAACCATGGATAAAAGAACAATATTGGGAGTATTGGTTATGGTGGACACAGTGCTGTCATTATACACCCGAATAATCGTGTCCCAAAATCGAAATATAGGCGGGCACTCCCACCATATATGAAGCATCGTCCCCCTTTGAAAGTGGCATCGCCAACAGCGATCAGAATGTGTGGGGGAGATTCTATGGAGATCGACAGGGCAATAATACCACCTGGACAGAATTTTGTAATTGACCTCTTGAGCTCTACAGGTTAAGGCCAACTTATGCGTTAGGATAAAGGATTTCTCCCAATCATCCACAGTTATGACACCATTCAATTCCCTCTCCCAATATCTAGTGTATATAGGTGCAGAGGATTCAGAGTCCTGAGCAAGTAGTTCGTACAACCTGGACAAAACGTGAGAGGGGCGATCAGACGAGCCAACCAACTGCTCAAAAGCTGTTAAGCTTCTATATAGGACTGATAAGTCGGGAAATGAGGCTACAAATGATGACAGTTGCCTGTATGAAAGCCAAGAAAGCAGCTTGCTTCTGCTTGGGAGATCCAGGGAGACCAGTGGGGGAACCCGTCCATTATGTAATATACTCCTAATATGACGGTTGTCCGAGGCGGACCACGATAAAAATGTGGAGGTGCGCATTGCTGGTGGGAACGCTGGATTATCAAATAGAGTCATGGGTCCTGGAATCGAGGACAATTTGCCAGCTCTGAGGAGGATATCCCAATTACGTAATAAATCCACAGTAAGTGGAAGTAGAGGGTGGGTCGGTTGTAACAACGACCGGTCCACCCATGGCAGGGACCGGAGGCCAACTGGAGATAGGCAATCCTCCAACTGTACCCATTCCTTCATCTCCCTGTTGTGAAACCAATCTATCAGACGCACTAAAACCGAAGCTCTATAATAAGAAATAACATCCGGAGCCCCTGCACCTCCTCTACTTTTGGCCTTGGACAGGGTACCGAATGCAAGTCTAGGGGGTTTCTGTTGCCATATAAAGTTTAAAAATAACCTATGAATTTTACGAAGATATGCGGTTGGCAAGAATATGGGGACCGATTGAAAAAGATATAACAGTTTGGGGATTATATCCATCTTAAGGGTGTTTATGCGGGCGAACCAGGAGAGGGGCAAGCAATCGTATTTCTGAAGGTCAGACTGAAGTTTATTGTACATTGAGGAATAATTAAGGGAGAATAATTTGGACGGATCCGATGGGACCAATATACCCAAATATTTGATGGCCTCAGAGCAAAGCCGGAAAGGCACATTTGAACACACAGCTGACATTTGAGAAGAGGCCAAGGAGACATTAAGGATTTCGGATTTAGAATAATTGACCTTGAAATTACTATGTGTACCAAATTCAGCAAGTTCCTTCAGAATGGAAGGTATCGTGACATGGGGGGAAGTTATATATATCAAGAGGTCATCTGCATATAAAGAAATTTTATAATGTGTATCACCCACCTGGATCCCTTTTACATCTGGATTGTGGCGTAAGGCCACAGCCAGATGTTCCATGATTAAGGCATAAATTAAAGGGGAGAGGGGGCACCCCTGCCTCGTGCCGTTCTTGATTTGAAAGGATTCGGAAAGAGTGCCATTAACCCGCACCCGAGCTCTGGGGGAAGAGTACAGTGCTGCAATTCTAGACACCATGCAGGGGCCCATGCCCACCTGACGTAACGCCGAATACATAAACTGCCAACTAACCCTGTCAAAGGCTTTTTCAGCGTCTATTGACAGTAAGCACGCAGGGGTGCCTGAGGATTTAGCAAACTGGGTCAGCAGAAGTCTTAATAGTATTATCCCTGGCTTCCCTTCCATAAATAAACCCAGTTTGATCCTTATGGATCAATGATGGCATGTGTGGGGACAACCTATTGGCAATCAATTTGGAAAAAATTTTTGCATCCACATTAATCAATGATATAGGTCTATAATTAGAGCAAACCATATGGTCTTTGCCAGGCTTGGGGAGAACTGTAATATGTGCTTGCAAACTTTGGGAAGGGAACGGCGTATCAGCAGAAACAGAAGAAAACACTTTGGTCATAAAGGGGACAAGATTAGAAGCATGGAGCTTATAGAATCGTGGAGTAAATCCATCTGGACCCGGGCTTTTTCCGGTTGGGGTGGCCTGCAAGGCAGCAGATACCTCCTCCTCCGTAAACGGAGATTCCAATTGAGAAATCACCTCAGAATTTAAAGGTGGAAGAGCTGTTTTATTTAAATATGCCTGTAAAGAGGAAGGGGTGGCTGGTGCAGGGTGTAGTTGATAGAGCTCTGCATAATATTCATAAAAAGTTTGCAGGATCTCCTTGGGGATAGATGTCAGCCTGCCGTCAGAAGTGTGTATGGATGGGATATATGTGGTGGACGTGCGTGGGTGAAGACCCCTTGCCAGTAGTCTGCCACATTTATCCCCAAATTGATAAATCAATTTACGGAAACGATCCCTGTGGCGTTGGTGAGCCAAGTCGTACATTTTCAAGAGATGGGTTCTAGCAGCAGTCAGTTCTAAAACAACTGCAGGGGCCATGTTTTGTTTATGCAGGCGTTCCAGAGAACGGATTTTATCGGATGTGCAAGCTATATCCTGTGCTCTAATCTTTTTAAGCCTAGAGCCTTGTTGTATTAGAACCCCTTGAACTACCGCCTTCATAGCCTCCCATTGCATAGGAAGGGGAGTGGTGTCCTAGGCGTGATCTCCAATAAAATTGGTTATCGCATCAAGAACCGCTTTTGCACAGAGAGAGTCTTTGAACAAGGAATCATTACATCTCCATGTCCATGCTCTAGGGCCCAGATGAGGAATCTGAAATGAGAGGGACACTGAAGAGTGGTCGGACCAAGAGCAGGACTCTATAGAAGCACTAGGACACCAATCTAGTATGGAATGGCTCGCCAGGACATAGTCAATGCGGGAGTACATATTGTGCGGATGGGAGAAAAAGGTATAGTCTTTGGTGGTGGGGTGCAAGATGCGCCACATATCCATTATTCTAAAATCGTGCAGTTTAGAACGAAGGGAGTTCAATTTGAAATATGAGATCGGGGTTTTCCCAGATGAGGTATCTATGCGGGGATCCAAAACACAATTAAAATCCCCACCCACAATAATAAGCCCCTCGGCAAACCCTTTCAGTAACTCCAAATATTGAGAAAGGGCCGCTGTGGGTTGGTGATTGGGAGCATAAAGAAGCCAATGTAAATTTCTTATCCCAGAGGGAAATTTTTAAAAACAGATACCTGCCCTGAGAATCAGAGCGAGAGTCCAGAATCTGTACTGGTAGCGATTTATGAAAAGCTATAGAAACTCCCTTAGTTCTAGACTCAGGATTGGAACTATGGTACCACAAGGGGTAATATCGATTGCGGAGAGAGGGAAGTCTAGTGGAGTGAAAGTGGGTCTCCTGGAGGAGTAAGTTATTCACCTGAGCTTTGTGTTGGGCAAATAACAATTGAGAGCGTTTGTTCGGGCTATTAAGACCCTTCGCATTAAGGGTACGAATTTTCAAAACATTTGCTGGGGTATGTACCGAGGACATTAGGGGGAGGGGGGCATGGGAGGGGGCACCAGACGAGCCAGGCGGGCTAAAACCTCGACCGTGGGGTGAAAAATCTAAAGCGGGACCCTAAGGTCCCAAGTTGCTGCCCAAGAGGGCAGCAGGCCTATGTGGGGAAGTGTTTGCGAGCTGCGGGGGAGGCAGGCAAACTTATCAGAAACAAACATACGAGGCCCAACCGGGGGAACCCGCAAAACCATAGCACTAAACAGTCCCAAAATTAAGACACCTAAGGCGTAGGGCATATATCAAAAGACAGCAGCATAAAATAAACATTACACTGAATTCCTGCCAAAATAGATCAAGGGAACCAGGATGTAACATCCCAGGGCCCATAATAGAGCCCTCCGGGGATGCGAGAACAGTATAGTCCGCGCATCCCCCGGCGGGCCCTAAACAAAATTAATAAGTCAAGCACAGGATCTAAAGGACATTCAAGAAGAGCAGGGCAGCTAACAGTATAAACATCGGCATAAACGCTAGATACATAACGCTCAGCATAGCTACCAGAACATGGAAAGTCCCACCGTTAGGGAAGAACTACTCGCACAGAGTCAAATGCAATCCAACAAGGCTCGGCAACACGGGAACATATAATTCCATGGAAAGTCATACTTATCTCCCGACCGGGCACGGTAGGTGATGATAGTAGTAATCCAGTGATGTCTTGTATCCAACAGGGATTTCGGCGATGCTGGTTCAGTGAACTAGGTCGTGGGAGGAGGAGTGGAAGAAGCATAACCCGCTGAGGTGCTTGGAGGATTATCAGACGGATGTCGTGAGGTAGCGTGCGATGGCGTTGGTTTGCTAATGAGGAGTGAGGTCGCCGTAGGCCATTCAGGTAATATGATGTCGGGAAGACGCAGATTCTACACAATATGAGGCAAGTCAGAATGCTCACGAAAAACAAGGGTTCTGCTTGGTATGCATCTTTGTTGTATTATTGGGTATTGGTATTGTTGGGTTTCTTCAGTTGGTCATCTCTACGCTCAGCAACGATATGTGCCCAAAAAATTGATCAACTGACTACCTAAATATACTGAATGACCACATTTTCCATCAATACATGATTTCTTTCTGATGGCACTGGCATAATCAGAGACGTCAGGAATCATCAGGCTCAAATTGTGAAAGAGTGGTTCAGGGAGCATTACCCATCATTTTCAAACATGACTTGGCTACCAGAGTCCAGATCTCAACCCTATTGAGAATCTTTGGAATGTAATGAAGAAGATTTTTTGAAGTGGTCTGACTCTCCTAACATCTATACAAGATATTGGTGAAAATGTTCAACTAAATGTGCAACTATTGCTAAAAATAAATGTTGTGACATTGCACACGCTTATCAAAAGTAAATGCATACCTGAGTCAAAGCTCAGGATGGTTCAACAAAATTTCAGTGTTTGTGACTAGTGTTGGTCGAATATCTCACTATTCGATTTGACAGCTATTCGATCAAATAGTGAGAAATTCAAGTCCCCATTCATTACCTGTGGTGCCTGGACATTGTAGTAGAACTGCAGAGGTCTGCAGTTCAGTTTCCCACGTGACGTCACGTTGGAACTGAACTGCAGATTACCTCTGCAGTTCCACTACGATCTCCGGGCACTACAGGTGATGAATGGAGTTCTCACTCATCACCTATAGTGCCCCGAGATCCCACAATGACAGGAGGATTCCCCTGACTGCACAGCCGTGTGAATAATAATGTAATTGTGGGAAACCCTTTAAAAAAAAAAAAGTTAGTTAAAAAACACAAACATTCAATAAATTATTTCAAAATTAATTTTTTTTAAACAAATTTTTTACATTTTTTTCCCTAATTTTTACCCGACGAAACCCATGTTTTTTGGGTCGGGTCTATCCAAATTCGAACAGCCATATTCGGGTCGAATATAAGGACAACCCGATTTCAAACACCAACACTATTTGTGACTACACTGGTATTTCACTTGGCGGCATCAGAGGAGAAGCACAGACACATAGCACGCAGCTTTGGTTTAAACAAGTAAAACATTTGCTTTCTTAATGATGAGAAAACAGACTGATTTCTGATAATGTTTGATGCGATTTTTTGATTTTTTAATCAAGCAGAGGCAGCTTGGTAGAAGCTTCCCGTGGAAACTTCAGAGAGAAACATCCCAATAAGACTAAATATGAGTTAAGCAGAAATGATATAGCTCTATCTTATGTTTGCTGGTATGTTGTATATCTACAAGGGGAATTGGATAGTATGGGAGTCACTTATATAGCAGTTACTGGCATAATTGGTGGTTTGTACAAGTTATATTTATTTAAACTAGGGGAGATGGTTGGTTCTATCTTCAAACATAAATATTCACTAATAAATAAATAGCTGATAGTGATAAAATGTTTTTAAGAGTATAATATATATAATAGAATACTGGGTTAATATTACTTTGATATATATTCAAATTTGAGAAATATGTTTAAAAGTTAGAGGCTTATTTATTACTAGGGGCGTACATGGGGTGTTTATATGGATCATTAAGGGATTGAATAGAGAATATTACACTTATAGCACTGAATCACAATTATTCTGTTAATTAATAGATTAAGTATGGTTAATAAATTAAAAATATGAATTCAACAATAATAACAATGGATGATATATTAATGTTGAAATTTTTTTAAATAAATAAATATAGAAAAATGAAAAATATCTCTATGTGCCAAAAGAGTCTCCAAAATCAAAGCCCAATATTAGGAGCTGCCAGTGGATGCGTGTTACAAGTGTGTGTTTTTGCCTCTTCTCTCCCTCTTTGTATACTGGATTATCCAAAAGGGGCTTGATTCCACTGAATAAAGGGGTATGTAGAAAACAATGAACATAACAAGTTGATTTGTATAATATGAGGATTTATATATATATTAATATATATATATGTACATACATTTGTGATTCTAATTGAGTACTATTGTATTTGTAGAACAGACTTTACGTTCCTCCTGAGGAAGTGACCAAAGTCACGAAACGCATTGAGGAAAAGTCTGATATGTCAATGTAATCAGGACAACATAAACATAAGTCTGGAAAATTCTTTTAAAAATGTTTTATTAAAGTTGGTTTTAGTACAAAATATAACTGTAAATCATTATTTTCTATATAACATAAGTCAGTAAAATATGTGATTAAGTATGCCTTTAAAGTCCCTTCTTCCTCCCTAATTTTACATTTTTGTTTGTAGAAAAACTATGGGATGTGGCATTGAGAAATTAGAGGGGAAACCCATTTTTTTGTTTTACTATTTGTGACTACATTGACCAGGCAGTGCATTACTTAGTACAAAATAATTTAGAGGAATTTGGGATTCAGGCTGATTTGAATTATTTTTAAAGTATTTTTAAAATTTTTAAACTGCTCAAGTGTTTTTATTTTGATGGTGGAGTAGAATTAGGTAAAGATTTGTGCCCCTGGTCTTGACAACCTTTTCAGACCTACGGACCACTAAATGCATAGACTCCAGACCCTTTATGCGCGGGGAGCCGTGTGACACTTAACGGGTAAGAAACTTCCCTCAGGGTGACATTATGATGCCAGAACTCACCCATTCTACCATCGCAGGTCTGAACCTGCAATAAGAGGGTGGGCGGGTCGTACCCATTGCCCCAAGCCTACAATCCGTATGAAAGATGTGGTCCGCGACTCTGACCAGTGCGCCTTCCAGCGGGGTCCTTCTTCAGAGCCACTGACCACCAAAATTTTGGTTGGGGATTGCTAGTCTAAAGGATACCATCTAAATGGTAGTAGAAGAATAGGAGACTATAGGTACAGTTTAATAGTAGTAATTATATTTAAAAGGTCTCAATGTTTTATTAACTTTTGCTTGGTTCCAATGTACTAATGTTGTTACAACTTCTACTTTGCTAATGATTCCGTGTTAAACTACTCAGTTATGCATAACTAAAGATTTAGGTTATTATTTGTGTATGTGCTCAAATACATTTTTTTATGGGAAAACCAGAGCAGGGTTTTCATTTGCTTTATAACCCTAATAAAACAACTCTCTGTAACTCTCAGTCCCACCTCTCCTTGATTTCACAAAGAACTGCATAGCTGAATACATTTAAAGCAGCAACCCATGCCTTTTATTTGGTACTACTAACATATTGTTTTTCAAGTTCCTTTGTCTCTTTACAGATGTTCTTTGAATAAAAAAATACAATCATGTTCTGCATATAAGATGTTTCTTGCTTTAAAGCAAAACACATCACTCTATTTCCCAGCATGCTTATTATGAACTTTGCCACATCCCAAAACAAAAAAAAATGCCAAGTTTCTGATGAAAGAAATGTAAGGCCAAACATTTGAAGATGTTCTTATTGCAGTTATTTATTAAAGTGTTCTGCAGCAGTTGTGATTGCTGTTATTTTCAAACATGCAAAGCATTTTGGCAATTAGGAAATGCAAGATACAGTATTTAATGCATGTTTTACTAAGAAAAGGCCTTTAATCAGGTTTTGTTTCAGCTGGAATGATGCCATTACTGCAATATTTAGTTATATTTATATTTTCCAGAAAACTGGAAAGATCGACAAGTAATTAACAGAACAAACCTACCCTCAAATATTTAGGCATGTGTGACCTTCTGTTTATTTAATTGCTAGTTTTATATGGTAAAATACATCAAGGGTTTACATGCACTCAATGCAGGAATAATTACTTAAAAGTAAGGTACACAATACTTTCATTATAGCCAGCTTACCAGAAAACAGGATGAGAATAAGGGATTCCAATTTGCTGCATACCGGTCAGTGAAGACGCTATGCTTTTCAGTCTAGTCTACGTTTCAGAAAAAATGCTCCTGCTCCTGTCGAGATCTAAATGACTTTAAATAACCTCAATATGGTACAAATAGGGTAAACCTTTTATAGCATACCTGGAGTCCTTGTATTTACAGAAAAAGGTTTAATTTCTGTGTCACATAAATCTCATAACAAAGAATCATCTTTAACAAGTTAAACTTCCATTCATGTTTTTCACAGAATATAGACCCTGCGTTAACATTTTGTCTGATCTTACCTTCAGTATTGTATTGTTCCAACATATAGTATGGTAATCCACTTGTTGTCATATGTTATAAATGCATTTTTTTTTTTGCAATACTTTAAGTGGGAAATAAAAACAAAACTAGACTTTTGCCAAGTGTGGCAAACAATCCACTTTAGATTGGAGCTAGAGACCCCAGGGGATCAAATCAATAAGAAAAAACAAAGGTCCATACTCCGGAAAATAGTGTGAAATTAAGAATAGTCAGCACAGTGTACAGAATGAAGACATGTAGAATAGGGAATGTAGAGCACAGAGTGGAGAATTATGCCATGTGGAGGTAGCAGGGAATGAAGAATGCACACTGAAGCATAGAAAATAAGGAATAACAAGCAGAATAGTAATGTACAGATTGAGGCTTTGCAGAACGGTAAACATACGGTGCATAGTACAGATTGATGCAGTGTGGAATGTAGAATAAACAGTACAGTGTACAAAATAGGGTGCTGCAGAATAGGGAATGTATAGTGAAAAGTACAGAACGAGGTTGTGCAGAATTGGAAATAAATAGTATAGAGTGCAAAATGAGACAGGTTGGAAGAAAGAATATACAGTACAGCCAACAGAAGAAGGTCGTGCAAAATGTAGAATGTTTACTTTAGTGCTCAGAATGAGGTGGTTCTAAAATAAGGCATGTACTGCTCATTGTACAGAATTATGCATGGTTGAAAAGGTCAGCAGTCGCCAACTGGTGGTCCGTGAGAAAATTGTGATGAGTCCGCAGCTCTAGCCGGAGAGGAGAAGGACTCCTCGGGGGGCGCACCGGCCAGGCGACCGGCCCACCGACCATGTCTCCCGTACAGATTGCAGGCTCAGGGTGGTGGACGTGTTGTGTCTCTGGACACAACCCATCCACTCTCCCATCGCAGGCCTCTGTCCGTGAAATGAGTGGTCCGTGACACCCAAAAGGTTGGCGACCACTGAAATAGGGAATATACAACACAGTGTATAGATCGAGGCTGTGTGCGATAGGGAATGTACATCTCAGAGTACAGAATGAGGATGTGCAGAATAGGAAATGAACACCACAGGATTAGCATGTGTACAATGGGAAATGTACAGCATTAGGTTGTGCAGAATAGAATATGTAGAGCACAGCATCCAGATGGGGAATGTACACTGCTTTGTACATAATGGGCCTGATTTATGAAAGCTCTCCGAGGATATACTTTCATTAGTGAAACTGGGTGATCCAGAAAACCTGAAATAGATATTTTTTAAAAGTCATTTGTTAGCAAATGTTTTCAATCCTGGACCATTTCAGGGTTGGTCCATTCCAGGTTTGCTGGATCACTCAGGTTCACTGATAAAAGTGTATTCTCTCCCGCCTTGGAGAGCTTTCATAAATCAGGCCCAGTGACTCAATGTGCAATAAGGAATGTACAGCACAGCGTGCAGAGAATAAAATGATGTGAAACAGTATTTGAAATAAAAAATAAAAAAATGCAGTGTGGAATAGGGAACATAGAGCACATTGCACATAATGAAGCAGTGTAGAATAGGGAATGTGCGGAGTACTGATTAAGGTGGAGTGGAATAGGTAAAGTGCGGTGTACAGAATGAGACTGGGCAGAACAGGGAATATACAGCACAAAATACAGAAGGAGGTGATGCAGTTTAGAAAGTTAAAAGGAGAGTACAGAATGAGGCAGGGTGAAAAGAGAAATGTAGAATACATAATAAGGTAGTGGAAAAACAGCAAATAAAAAGTACAAAGTACAAAATGAGGCAGCGAGGAATAGAGAATGCATGGCATTGCGTTCACTCTATATTCCAAAAGATTTTTTTTTTAAATGTGATATTTGCTTGCATGTGTATGTTATATGTACATGGTTTACAATGTGTAAGCATAAGAAATAGGCCCTAAAGAAGGGAAAGAATGGCAACATATGGTAAATACAAATGTAAAACAGCTTTTCACTTTTATCATTTTGTTTAAAATAGGATATTTATAACTCTAAATCGATATAGGTTAAATTTAAACAGACTTAAACTACTAAAATATCACATCATATCATATGCTATCCTCTACTATCCTTTCCTCTATTACTATTGTCTCCTGGGGTGACAAGGAAGTCAGCAGAAGAACCAATAAACACAGAGGGAGAAAAACAGTGAATTCTCCTAGCTAGAGTGGCATTTCCCTTCTCTAGGACGGTTCCTTACCAGTAAAGCAGCCTTCAGAGGTTTAGGAAACAGAAGAGTGGAGTTTATACTCTCTTCTTTGCACTGACATTCTACCGTGGAATTTTATTTTCACTCAAAGATCATCTTTTCACATAAAGATTTATTTTTAGTCTGAAAAAGTTCATATCCTAAATCTTTAAAGTGGAACTCCAGTCATAACATTTCTGGTATTTGTCAATTCGAGGAAGGGTCAGAACTGGGAAATCTTACCATTGACAGCACACAATTAACTTGCAAATATTGCTCCTACTAATATGGTGACAGAAACTTAGTGTAAGTGTTCCCTAGAAGAAACCAGACAGTAATAAAAACAGCTCCATTGTGTCCATAACTAGGATAAAAGAGTTTTATTCATGTTCCACTTTAAGCATCCATACACCACAGTGCTATGTGGTGCAACATATGCATTGCCATGAGTTGATGTTTGTTAGGTGTAGTAATTTAAACAGCGAATAGTCTGAAATGGAGTGCAATGCATGCATTTATTTTTTCCAGTAATGAATGAATTTTAAAGGAAAATCAACACCTTAAGTACCATGGCTACATTTTCTCCTACTTCAATCTGTTACACTCTGGGCACAGCCAGAATCTCATAGGGGTGTGGACTAAGTGTAAATGCATAGATGGGATCATCTCTTGGTCGAGGCTGTTTACTGGGTATCTCAAAAGTGAATTGTTGCATCAGGGTTATGAAGAACAAGAATAGCTCCATTCTTGCAAGCTTTTCCCCTAAACAAACACGTCGACCTGCAAAATAATACAGGACAAATGAAGATCACAGTTTTAGACCATACATCTAAAACACCAACCACAGTATATCCAGGCAAATTAAACAAGTTTGTTTGCATGACCTTTTTACCTTTTCTTTTCCTATAATTTGGCAACTGTAAGGAAGCACATTAGCAGTTTTGATATTCTTTTATTTTCTTTAGGCCATTTGCAGACACATGTAGAAGGTTTTACATTCTGTTCAATGAAATGGCAACCTTGGATCCCATACTTTTAAATCCTCCTGACAACCACCTTGTAGGGATTTCCTAGGGGGGTTTAGCTATAGGGGACCTGGGGTTCACTTCTTTATTTATAATATACGAGGCCACTACTTGTGTAACCTTCAGATCTGCATATGAAAGATCATCATAACAATTTGCCAGAGTAAACAATCAAATACATCAATCTCCTGAAAACACATGATTTTAAACATTTGGTAAAAATTAATACACAGTGCAAAATGTTCTTATACATGTTAGCTAATAACAATACCATACAGCTAATACCAAGGAAATGATTGAAATTCGTGGCACAGCAATAGGACAAACAGCACATTTTCCCACCTCCGAAGATTTTCCCAAGTCATACAATATATATATACAATTACCTGCTGAAAATGGCATGAAAGCTTCTCTCTTTACAAACTTGCCATCATCATCTAGAAAATGTTTTGGGTAGAATTGATATGGTTTCTCCCAAACTAGCTCATCCTTCAGAACGGAGGACAGATTAAGAAAGATGGTAGTTCCCTAAAAATAAAATACATTTATAATAATGTTATTTAACATATGTAAAATTTGTATGCGTGTTCATTCATATTTATTTTTATTAAGAAGCTGAGGGTCTATTATTAACTGTCAGGTTAAGAAAAGAAATTAGGAGTCAATTATTTGTTAATTTTGCACCAGTGGAAGCATTGATCACATAATGCCAGAACTAGCCTGGCAGCCATGCCTAAAATGTATATACAGCTTACACGTACTCCAAAACTAA
>NC_092865.1:42433286-42437715 GCF_032062135.1 Pyxicephalus adspersus | reverse complement strand
TATATATATAGGTTTTTATTCCCTGTTAGATAAAGGTGTACTGTATATATTTCTTCTTATTTCACCTGGCCTGTGGCAGTATCTGGTGTTTATGTTCCTTAGGATTTTTGAAAATTAATTCGTTCTGGTCCAGTCATATATGGGTCCATTATTTACATTAATATAGGATAAGTGTTATATGGTGTGTAGAGAATTTAGGAAGGATGGAATCAAACACTGGTGATGAAAAGGGGGATGAGGAACTGATAATGGAGGAACAGGATGACAAAAGCAGATATCACAGGGGGTGGTGGAAGGTATTGGTTAGGCAGAAAGCTAATGGTGAGGTGTAGGGTACAAAACTTGAGAATTTAAGTCATGTAAAATCATGATAGTAAGTAGGAGCTGATGGGGATCAGCTATGAGAGAAAGAGACAGAAAAAAGAAGCTAGTATAGCAATATGTTTGTAATTAATTTATTGTAATCCCCTTCAAGCTATCAGTTTACGAAACTTATAATGAGGTATTATACTAAAGAACAATAACTTCTTTCTGACTGTGACATGAAGGGTATACTTTGATTTGTCCACAAATCTGTGCAGGTAAAAAGGTGAAATATATAAGGACTCTTTTCCAGTCATTTTAGTGGTGATGTGTTTTAGAAACTGCCTTACGGTAATAGTATATTCTAGTATAACCAAAATGTATGGAATCCCCACTAGCTGACTAGAACAGTGACCTGATAAGGTGCATTGCCATGCTCTCACAAAGAAACTGTCTTTTTACCAAGTATTTTGTCAGGCGTCTACATACACCCCATCAATCCATTTCCCAGACATCACATCCGTATGTGTGTGTAAATGTCTTGGTACATACACTATAAATACAGATTTACCTTTGGTAGAAAATATCCTTGAATTTCCATGTCTCTGTAGGTCATATGGGGCAAAGCTAAAGGACTGATATCACCGCATCGCTGTATTTCATGGATCACAGCATTAGTATATGGCATTTCCTGAAGGTCTTCCATTGTTGGTTTTCTATCTCTTCCAATCACTCGATCAATTTCTTCATGGACTTTGGCTAAAACAGAATGTACATCACTGATCAATAAACTTGTGTATACTTGTGAAGTTGGTGAATAATAGTTTACATACACTGATTTACTGAATAATTTAAAACTAAAATCAGCAAATACTTAGGGGTTTTGGATTAAAGATTCTTTTTTTTTTGGTAAATACAACTGGAATATGAACCATATAGAAGTATATTATTGCTGGGTGTGTTACTAATATTTATCCCTGGGTCCTCCACCATACCTTTATTGAATAATATTGGTAGATGGTGCTAATCACAGTATACGTCCTTTATCTTAATATTTGACTTATATACTGTGTAAGTGAATGTAATGTAGAAATCAGCATTATGGTTTACATTTTTAATGAATAAAATATTGAAGGGACAACTTTTCCCAGTGTTTCGTTTAAGAATAACACCTTTACCTGTAAGCACTGTTGAATGAAAATCTAAAATTTGCCTGTTCAAATATGTTAAAAAAATAATCCGTTTCTATTTGGTGTATCTACTTTTTCACATAACTAAATCATTTTACTAAATCATCAGATTGCCAGTGAATGGTATATCATTTTAAAGAACTGCTGCCTTGTTTGTTGGTTTGTGTGACAATTGTTTAAAGTCAATGGATAGTCTAAAAGGTTAGAAGTAAAACAAAGCTCCTCTTTCTCTATGCACACTCAACAAGACAATGTATATGTTTATAAATAGTATATTGCTGCCATAAACAACACATGGTACATGATATTGCTTGTTTCATACCTAAATATTGTCACTTACACTGAATGTCCTGGTAGAGTAGCATGTATAGGAGAGCCCATCTCAAAGTTGTACTTGTGGTTTCTGTACCAGCTCCAAATAAATCATTTGTTGTCAAGAAAAGATTTGTCTCATTGAAACTAGTGTTTGTTTCTCCCTTTGCCTATAATAATTGGCAATGTTTTGTTATTAAATGAAATTTAGCAATATCTTCTGATTTCCTTCAAATCATTACAATGCCATATGTTTTTGTAACCATTATAATATATACAATACAAATATTAATACATTTAGAAAACTAGTAATGTGATCCCCTAAATAGTTTTTCAACATTATGAGATTGCCAAATCCCTCAATAAACACAATTTGAGATAGAAGGAAAAGTAGGCAATTCCTTGCATATCTAGTCTTAAAAATATAATCTTTTTTTAAACAAAACATATATTTTAAACATACAAGCAATATCTTCTTAAGCACACATAAGCATATAGACATAATGTGATCACCATATCATCACAACAACATAGATAATCAATATTTGTTTCCTGGCACATTTCGTGGATGAGACAGATTCCTCAGGGGTTAGATAGCAAAATAGAAGGTTTAAACACCTGATGTGTAATTTAGAAAAAAATATATACAATGATCAAGTCATCTTTGAAAAATGTTTTCATTATTTAAATATAAAAAAGCACAAAATAGAATTTACCCTAAATAATGATACTATATAGTATCATAGATACAAAATAATGATAAAGTTTTAGAAAAAACAAGATTTGCAAAATTACAAGGGTGTAAGGGTTCTTTTAATATGAAGATGGAAGACACTTTCCCTTTTCCTTAGAAGATAATTGGAATATATGTGAGCTGCTCCTCTTTGTGTATGTATGAAAACCAAGGTTAAAAAAAGGTTAGAAGAGAGGGGCTTCAGGCTCTTGTTTTAAGTTGTGTATTGTTAAAAAAGCAGTTTACCAGTCTGGTGTCATAGATCAGTACAATAGTGTGTTACATCACAAAAGATCATTCCCCATTGTAGAATCATGGGGTGGTAGTAGGCTAATCTGAACAGTTGTGTTCCAGGCTAGAAAGGTGTATATGAAAAAAGTCTTGTTACCCAATGCGTTTCATCACTGGGGCTTCTTCAGAGGTATATAACAAGCGTAATATATTGTCTAAGGCAGGTGGAGATGTTGTCACAGATAGGTATGACACAGATGATAAGAATAAATTTTGCTACTGATGTGGGTTTAATTGTAGATGATGCCTTGGGTTAGAATGTAGTATAAAATACAGATGTTTCCTGGTCTTTAAATGCATGAAATGCCAAGACTGTGGATGAGGGGGGAGGGGAGTTGTATGCAGGAAAGCATCTTGCTGGAAATGGATATCAAAGTGTTGAACACACTATTGTACTTATGTATGGCACTAGACTAAACTGCTTTTTAAACAATACACAACTTAAAACAAGAGCCTGAAGCCCCTCTCTTTTCTCCTTCCAATCTGTTTCTCATACATACAGAAAGATAGAATTTGTGCTATCAGTGGGCCTGATTTATTAAAACTCTCCAAGACCGGGGTAGTTAGGCTCTCATGAGTGAACCTGGTTGATCCAGCAAACATAGAATGGATTTCCTAAAGTTATTTGCAAATGTGTACCAAAGTGTACCACATATGTTCAACTCAGATCAGTTTCCTAAATGTGCAGCTCCTGGGGCAAACCTGTTCCACTGTCTCTGGGACTGTGTAATTAAAAAAATGTGTATTAAAAATGTTTGGCGACAAGTTATATGCTATGCCTGTGCTTGCCTACTTACCTATCTCCCTTTTATGCCCAAGTGGGCAATGCTGGGCAGGAAGGTAATAATATCTAGAGGCATTCACTGCCTGGCTGTACTTATTTCTGCAGTAGGCAGAAAGACAAATTTTCAGTGCTGGATTTCTTCTACGCCACCCACCATGCACCTGTTTTAACCAAAATGACAATTTATTTTCTGTATAGGGTGGATTGAGACCTCAGCAAAAGCAAAAAAAAATACACACTCCCCTGTTTTTTGGTACAAAAAAAAGAAAGCTTTATAGCCACACTAAACCGGGTCACTAAGCAAAAATGGTATGAGAAGGAGACACCCCCCCCCCCAATGTTCCTGTATGATCACTTGTCAAATTTGATTGTTAAACGTTTAGATCCTAACCAGCAATGATTTTCCGGAACAATGAATATCTTCCTTTAATATATATCATGAGATTACTCCAGTTGTTAAGTAAAGTTTCCAACAGACTGTTCTCACAGTGTTCTTTTTCTTTGTGTACCTCATCTCTTTTTGTATAAATCATGTATTGCCACCTCTGTAAACTTTTTGGTCAACCAAATAAAGAAATATTAGACAATAAAATATAATGTAGCTGCAAAACCTGAATGCTAGTGAGACATTGTAAGGCCCAGTGTCACCAGGCTTTTTTCACCTCTAACAGGTTCTGCAATTCTTTACAAATCTATATGAATGCAAAACCTTTTATAATGAACCTGTCAATGAATTTTAAATAGTCACAGAAGCGTCTCAGACTGATGTCAGATTGATGCGGTCAACACAAGTCCAAAGCCCATGAACAGAGACTT
>NC_092865.1:42426628-42431787 GCF_032062135.1 Pyxicephalus adspersus | reverse complement strand
AAAAAAATGTACAAAGCACAATATATACCTCTTATGATTGTGCCTTGACATTCACATGAATGCCTTCCTATACCGAAACAAGAAAAGGTGCCCCCCTGCGCTGTCCAGTTGTCTTTTGCTAAACTACACAATCTATTCCACTATTAATAAAATGGGGCTGGTTGTTTTGTTGTCCAAGATATAAACTGATGGGGGTCGGTTAACTATTTGAAAGAACACAGGCAGAGTAAATAACACAGTTCAGATTGTAAGATGGGATCAAGAAGGATTTTTCATGAGCAATTAATAAAATATGGGACCAAGTATATTGTTTGCTGTTATTAAGAATCTATTGTAATGTATGGACAGATGGAGCACATTAAACATTTTATGTTTTAAAGGTTTATAGAGAAGTTGATAAATCTCTTGCTTAAGCTAAATATCTTTCTTCTATGGTTGGACCCTTCCCTCTCCCTCCTCACATTGGGCCTGATTTATTAAAGCCATCTAATCCTGGAGAGGATACACTTTCATCAGTGAGATTGGGTGATCCAGCAAACCTGGAATGGATTTCTTAAAAGTAATTTGCTATTTATAGCAAATGTTTTCAATCCTGGACCACATCTATTCTAGGTTTGCTGGATCATCCAGGTTTACTGATAAGTGTATCTTCTTCAGCCTTGTAGAGCTTTAATAAATCAGTCCCAATGTGTCTTACTACTTGATTTTCCTGTTGTCCTTACTCCCTTTGGTTTTGTTACACTTACCCATGGTTTGTAGATCTCTATTGCAATCATTCCCTGTGTATGGGTACTTATTGGTATTATAGTTTTGCTGTAACCTCTTTCTTACTTCTTGATTTTTGTACTTTTAAATGTGATCAAGAAATCATGTGAATATGTGTACAACTACCCCTTGTACCCCCTTCTTCTTTTTTGTCAATCCTAACTCTTTGTCTTTTAAATTTTGCTACATACATGTTTTATAAAAAAGGAGTATAATATAAAAAGATCAGACTGAATGTTGTCTAGGTATATTTTTCCCACCTTTGTGAGAACTGAACGCAGCACACAGATATTGTGCCTCCTCAGTCACTCTCTCCTCCACAGACCTCTTCCCCATTCCAAAGTTTCTGAGTGTTGTTAGGGTAAATCTTCTTTGTTCTTTCCAGGAATTCCCATATCCAACAAGAATCAGTCCTATGTATGATAAAAGCAATTATGCTTTGATAAACATGTGCTGTACTTTTCTTATACCAATAAGCACCTACAGAAGTACTCTTAGATCCACAAGATGGTCAAGACAGTCATTGCATATTTTAGAATATCAGCTGCAGGTACAATAGATTAGAAATCTCACTATCCAAAGCAGCTACATGGGTGCTACAGTGGTATTACCTAAAATATATTTATTATTTCAATAAATAATGCTAAACCTAACGTAAAAAAAAAACATTTGTGACTCACTTTATCTCTTTCACCTTTTATCACTGACTTTTTGTTTACATTTTTTGACTAAAATCCCTATGGGTCCATTAAAATCATTACACTCAACTGAGGTGTGCACAAGTTTTGTATACCGAGGCTTGTTGTGTTAAGATAGCCATTTATTTCAGTTGTGTGCACCATTTTTTTACCATGGCACCCCAGTGCATAGTTCAAGCTGGTTCGCCTGGCTATTTGGTGGGATCACAAAGACATTAGTATTTGGATAAAGTTGATGATGTCGGCGCAGGTACTGGATCAGTCTTTTCTTGGGGGAGGGGGGGCAGACTGTTGCCACAGGCTCACTGCCGCTTTTTGCATTAGTGGGGCTCACATGGATGTGGCCCTTCCTAAGTAAGTACCTGGCTCAAGAGGAAGCTTGGTTTTTGGAGGAAGAATTCAGCAGAATGTCCGCATTCTGTGCCTGCTACAGCAGATCCCACCGCAGCAACAGAATTTGAAATCTGAGCTGAGTCACCTCGAGGTGGTTAGGGATGAGTTGTGTAAGGAAATGGCATTGGGATGGATATAGAGTCTAATTTTGACCACATCCATGCATAATTTGGTGGTTTCTCTTTGGGGCTAGTCCTTAAAGAGAACAAGGAAAATTCAGGTTGATACATCACCTGTTCTCCCCTCCAAGTGGCTAAGTGAATGGGCAATTGACCGACAATTGTGAGGTGAGTGCTGCAGTTTGAAATGGGCTCTTTGTTGGTGAAAGCAGATATAGAGGGAGCTGAGTGGCAAGGGTCCACTGTATTGTCCTTCTTGGGCATAGTAACTGATACTGGGACGATAGTGAGTCGGATGCTGGAGGACCAGTAGCAGGCTTTGAGATAGAAAGTAGTGGCGGCCAGTGCTCAGGAAATTAAACTTTGTTTGCAGGATTTGCTGATAGGGAGAATTTTGTCAGCAGGGGTTTGGATGCCCTCATTTGTAAGTCTGGCAATTGTTTTTGGAGATGTAAAAATGGCAGGTCCATGTTGTTGGAGGGCCCAGTCAGCAGTGTAGGCTTGGAGTTGTTTACAGATGCAGCTGCTTCTTCTGGAGTGCAGGGCCTTAGCTTGAGTTTTGGCAGGAAGGGGGCATCTTGTGCAAGCTTGCCCTGTTAGAAATGTTTCCAATATTAGTGGCAGCTGTACTGTAGAGATGAGGCTTTGGCCAATAAGTAGGCACCACGGCTGGCTCAGTGGTTAGCACTCTCGTCTTTGCAGCACTAGGTCAAAGGTTCCTATACCAGCCAGAACTCTATCTGCAAGGAGTTTATATGTTCTCCCTGTGTCTGCTTGGGTTTCAACATCCCAAAAAACATGAAGTTAAATTAATCAGCATTCCTTCAAAAATTGTCCTTGGACTGTAATAATGACATTCAATGACAATAGGCTGTGAGCTCCCTTAAGGGACAGCTAGTGATATGACTATGGACTTTCTAAAGCACTGCGTAATGTGTCAGCGCTATATAAATACTGGCCAAAAGTATGGTCCAGTTTTACTGCAACAATTTGGGAGTGGTCCAGGCAGTCAACCATCACACTCATTTTGGATTGGTGCAGCGACTGAGGCTGCAAGGTGGGGTTTGGGGGCCAGGTCATGGACAGTGGGAGTCCAATCGTTTTCGGTTGTATGTGCGCCTGTGCTGTGGGCATTGTTTGTTGGAATAGTCTGTCAGCCATGAGATGGAAAAGGGTTGTGCCAGAGTCCCATTGCTAAGCCAGGATGGACAGGCCGCTGGATGTTGTTGTGTTGCATGTGGGAGGCGATGGTTTGGGACAGCATGCCTCAAGGGAATTTAGCCAGGATATTCAGTGGGATTACTTGAGGTTATTCACAACCATTCAAGGGGTTTTGGTGGTGTGGTCTGACATTGTGGGATGCAGGCTGTGGTGTTTGCCATAAAGGTCATACAAAGGTCATAGTGGATTGGGTACTTTGTGTCTCATTTATATTTGCTTTCTCTTTTATTTTTCAATTTCTTAATGAAAGTTTAGTCTTTAGCCATTTTATATATATATATATATATATATATATATATATATATATATACATAGGAAATACCTTTAGCTCTATCTTCATGTCCCAGTTTTTCACTGATGGGAAACCGAGGACGATCTGCTATATCTTCTGATCTGTTGATTAGGGCTTCCTTCATCACTTCAAATCCATTGAACACCACTATCTTTTTCCTGAAGAACTGCAAGCTATAGATGTTTCCAAACCTCCTGGAAAGCTGTTGAACAGATTAAAAAGAATTGTGGATTTTCATATAATTCATTTAAATATTTAGCACTAGCAATGGGATAAGTACTTATTGACAATTGTGTTCTAAATTTCTCTGCTTTCACTTTATGGCAAAACTCTACATTATCCTTCCACCTCACCCTTCTGACTTATTACCCATTAGAAAGAACTGATCTGACCATTTCTCATCCTGGTTCTCTTACCCTGATCCTCAAATCTACTACAGCTACTTACTTCCTCAAAGAATAGTACCCTATTTACGTTTAATTTACTTTTCCCTTCTCTCTTCTGTTGTCCAGCCAACCCTTTTTTGTATTGGATAGAGTGGGGATTCACAAGAACCCATCCAGCAGTCAGTTGAAGACTTTTTTGCCCACAAAAAGACAGCAAAGTCATTACCAGGTAACTACACACCAGTAAGTTTAACTTCTATAAATGTAAAGGTCCTAGAAAGTTTGATAAAAAACCACATAAAGGAGTTTCTGCTAGGAAATAATATTATATGTAATAGCATGGATTCAAGAAAGTTAGAAGTTGTCAAACAAATTTACTTTCTTTTTATGAGGAAGTAAGTAAATAGGTAGACAGTGGATTAGCAGATGATATAGTGTACTTGGACTTTGCTAAAGCATTTGAAACAGTACCCCACAGACGGTTAATATGCAAGTTAGGGTTTATAGGTTTAGAAAAGTCAATCTGTAAATGGACAGAGAACTGGCTTAAAGACCACATCCAGAGAGTTGTAATTATTGATTCATAATCTGAATGGTCTAAGGGTATTAGTGGTATACCCCAGGGTTGTGTTTGGACCTTTACTGTTTAATATCTTTATAATTGATTTAGATTTTGGGATGAAAAGTACCATTTCTCTCTTTGCAGATGACACCAAACTATGTATTTTGTAAAAATGGTATCTTCTAAAGAAAGATATTTTACCCAGGTGTGCTGAAGAAGTCTTCTGTCAATAAATAAAGAATATTTATTCAGGCACACAAAAGCTCACAAAGTTTACAAAGAAAGTATAAAAAAGGAAGCTTATGAAGAAGTAACTTGATTAATGATATGGATCAGAGTGTGAGAGATCATGGTGGTCTTTTTCCTCTTGATATACAGGACACAGGTTACATCATGCTTGCTTATTACTATACATATTTAAAAGGTAATGCCTAAATATAGTTTTACTCTACTACTACATGTTGAAACATATAAGGAATGGAAAGAGGGTAAGCAGTTCTTGATCACTGACCTTTAACCCCTTAGAAACAAGAGTCTACCTTCTCATGCAGAAAAAAAAAGAGATATCTTAAATTCTGAAATAGATACCCTGTTTCCCCGATGATAAGACACTGTCTTATTTTTTTTTGAAGGCCAAAATATGCTCTAGGGCTTATTTTCAGGGGATGCCTTATCTATCTGTCAGCCTCGCTTTTCACTGCACCCCTCCCCCTGTCATCAGTC
>NC_092865.1:42374799-42425351 GCF_032062135.1 Pyxicephalus adspersus | reverse complement strand
GCCCCTACCTGTCCCCTGAGACCACCAAACTCCTTGTAGATGCTCCTATCATCTCTTATCTTTACTACTGTAACCTCCTCCTCTCTGGTATTCCACTAACCGGACTCTCTCCTCTACAATGTATCATGAATGCTCCACTCAGACTTATCAATCCTTCCCACCACTCCTCTTCTGTTGCTTCTATTTGTAGTTTTCCACACTGGCTTCCATTTCACCCTTGAATCAAATTCAAGCTTCTGTGTTTCGCCTTCAAATCCCTCCACAACTCTTGTCCACCTACCTTTCTACCCTGATAGAAAAATACTCCCCTAATTGTGCTCTTCACTCCTCCAGGGACCTACTAATGAATTCCTCACCATAACGTCATCACACACAAGGTCTTAAAATGTATATTTTCCAACATGCCTACGCGTCGTCATCTGTCTCTTAAACCCTCACTACTTATCCACCAATCCATACACCACTATTGTATGCTACTTCCCCCTTCTAGATTGTAAGCTCTTTTGAGCAAGGTTCTCTCTTTCTGTGTCTTTGTATCTGTCATTTGCTACCCTTATTTAATGTACAGAATTATGTAATATGGTGGTGCTATGAAAACACTGCACAATAATAATAATAATAATAATAATAACAACAATAAAGCATTAGTTCAACCTCACCTGGAATATGCAGTCCAGTTTTGGGCACCAGTTCACAAGAAGGACAACTAAACTAATAAAAGGAATGGAGGCGCTCAGCTATGAGGAGAGATTAGCTGTACTCAATCTATTCCCCCTTGAGAAGAGAGGTTTAAGGGGGGGATATGATCACCCTGTATAAATATATAAAAGGTCCATATAGAGAACTCTCTTCCCAATTAATCACTTTTAGATCATTACAAAGAGCAAGTGGGCACTCTTTGCGTCTGGACGAAAAGAAGTTTAAGCTCTGGATAAGGAAGGGATTCTTCACTGTAAGGTCTGTGAAAATGTGGAATTGTCTCTCTCAGGAAGTAGTTTCGACAAGTTACTATAGATTGCTTTAAGAAGAAGCTGGATGTTTTTCTAGAAGCACAGAATATAACAGGGTATTAAGGATTTAAAGTAAAAATAACAGTGACTGTTGATCCAGGGAACATTTGATTGCCTCATGGTATCAGGAATGATTTTTCCTCCTGTTGAAGCAAATTGAATCAGGATTTTTTTGCCTTCATCATTATCGACTATGTACATAGAGTTTTTATCTGGGATATGTTTATTTCCCTAGTGGTAAAATGAATTTACTTTTTTTGTCTCCAGAATAATAGGTTAGGGACACTCCAATATAAATTTAGATAGAAATAAAAAGTCTTCATCACTCTATACAAAAATGAATGATTTTATTTAAAAAGGTCTGTGAAAAAAATACCTTTTTATTGGGAACTATACTGCTATTAGTTGTCTCTGCTTGAGTACCCCAACAAAAATGACTGAAAATGATTTGGAAATTCTACTAGACTGTAAAGCTACATAACATACCTGGTTTAAAGAGACATGTAGATTTCTGAATTCTATCTGCATAATATTTCCCAGGACTGGTACTCCAGTGGGGCCTTGAGGGAAGCGTTAATTGCTTTTTGTGCTTTTTAGGTCCAGGATCAAAAGGCAAATAACAGCAAAGATTCCCAGCAAAAATGCATTAGAAGACAGAAAAGAGAAAATGTCCAGCTTCCACATTTTCACAAGCAGTCAATTACTTTTTAGTGTACGCACAGATCTCACTTCACCTCTGAGACAGTTTGCCTTTCACCAATACAAAGTACAGCCTAATAATAACAGAATGTGACCAAGCAACTTTCTGCAACGCCTTGTACTGAACTCAAGTGCTTTCACAGCTGTATAAACTTAAAGCAGCAACACAAAAAGTGTTTGTACTAACTTTATTTTATGTCTGCTAGAGCTTTATGCGCCTTCAGATGACAATTGCAAGACATTATAAATGATAATAGCTTTAGGTGGGTAAGGCTTAGTCTATATGGGCTGTTTCCCCAGCGTTTAAAAGCCAATGTCTTTTCTGTCCTAAAACAGATGGGGGTTTGGGGCTTCCAGATTTTAAACAGTATCATAGGGCCTCTATTTAAATAGGATCCCTAATTGGAAGTATGATGGCCTTTCTAAGGGCTGGGGGACCTTGGAGTTAGAACTTTGTTCGGCTAATTTGAGTAGGGTTATTTGGATTCCCAAACAATTTAGAGCCTTAGGATTGGATACCTTCCCCCTTACCTTAACTACACTGAGATGCTGGGATGTTTTGCACAGACAACAGGGATGGTTAGATAACTTTCCCTTACTTCCAAGCACCGGTCATTCTTATTTTATTCCAGGGCTTCACACTAATTCTTTCATAGGACATCCACCAGACTCTACATTGCTGTTACATCAAGTAGTGATGGGGGATTCTGTTTACCCGTTGACACAACTTGTTCCATCAGAGGTATAAAAACTGATAAATCAGTGGCAATATATTAAATGATGCCATTTTGTGAGAGCTTAACCCCGCCCTTTATGGTTTGGGTCCGACCTCACTCTGATGGAAGTGATGTTACATGGGGAGGACAGACCTCATACTTTATCGATGCTATATAAACTTTTAAGTAATCTCAATGGCTCAAAGTTTCCTGATTACTTAGCAAAATGGGAAACTGAATTTAACAGTACAACTCACCCGTCATAGGAGAATGACGTGCTGCACAAGAAACCCAGCACTGCTCACCCCATTCTGCCCTCCCGTCCTCTCTGCCTGCCCCACTCCTCACTGTTACACGGAGCCTTCTCACACTGAAACATATCCCCAGCATCTCTATAGACAGGGCTGCTAGGAAACAGCAGGAAGGGGTAAGGCAGGGCCTTCTGCACTGCCTGATTATTTTAGTGCAAGGACCCTTGAAGAGGGTGGAACGGCACTGCAGCTGTTCCCCTCCCTCTCCCTGAACAATCCCAGTATCAGTGTTTACGAGGCTGCAGAATGGAGGGGCCATGCTGCATGGGGGGATGCTAGGCTGGATGGAACTGCAGCCACCTGCTGGGCCCCCCTTGGTAGCGAGGGCCGGTTGTATTTGGACCATAAGATGCACCCTCATTTTTCCCCCACTGGGGGGGGGGAGGGCAGTGCGTCTTATAGTCCGAAAAATACGTTATTTTGTGGATGTCCCATAAAACATTGATATGTGCTAAGATACAGGAGGGTAATTTTAAACTTCTCCCTAGATGGTACTATGTACCTGAAAATCTACATTGCATGTCTTCCTAAGAATCTCTGTTATGTTGGAGAGGGTGTGGTATGCGTGGTACAATGTCACATATATGGTGGTTCTGTCCAGTGGTTGAGAGGTACTGCAGAAAGGTGCTTCAAATTTTTGAAATAATAACTGGAGTTCACGCCTTGGTTTGAACTTTCATTGTACCAATATACCCTGGGATAGATATAAACGTTCATTGGTGCCTTTGCAGCTAATGCAGCTTGGGCTCAGATTCCTAAGAATTGGAAGGATCCAAGGGAGCACTCATTAAAGGGGTGGCTTTATTTGGTGGAGGAAGGTATCATGATTATCGACATGTCCTCAAGGTTTTCCGTTATCTGGGCTCCTTGGATATTGTTTAAAGATAATGTTAAATATTTTGATATTCTTCAAGAATAGGCCATATATATTGATGACCCTGATGGGTGTTTTGGGGATTAATTTTTGTTAAACCCAAAACTGTTACATTACCTAGGTTCTAAGTAGACTATTGAATATCGGATACATTTAACCTCCCCAGCAGTAACCCAGAGTGTATGTGTAATTGTTTTGTATGTTTATATAATAAAAATTCTCATTCCAATGGGTTAATCTACACCAGGGCCTTTCCTTAAGGCACATTTTTGATAACGCTCCTTGCTGCGTTTAAAATCTAAAAACGTGGGTAAACACGCTTATTGATTTGGATGGGCAACGTTTTCCCGCATGTATAAAAATATCAATGAAAGCTCCTATTGAATTCAATTGAGGCTTTTACAATTGTTTTTATCAAAGCTTCTATTAAAACAATGAAGGCTTTAATAGGCATTTTTAGCAGGACTTCGGAATCTGGAAGCCCCATTTATTAAGACCACATGTCCTCTGTATTCTAAGTTCAAGAAAGGTGTGGCTGACGCAACAGAGTACTACAGAGCACAAGTAGTGGACTTTTCTGTGGATCACTCGGATTGAGGCCACCAGATTCACTGGTGCAGCCAGCCAAAAAGTGAGGTACAAGTACCATAGTCAGTCTCAGATTCAGGACGAGTAGCAGGCAGACCTTGGCAAGAACAGGTAGTAGTTGGTCTGATGGATGTCAGAGGATTGTAGCTTGAAACGATGTAGTGGCAGATGAATGAATGAGCACTATACACACAGTGCCCCTCTTTACAATAAAGAGGAAGGGATGAGCAACCCGCTGTGCTCTCCACTATAGGAGTTAACAGCAGTCATTGCAGATCGGTTGTTTATCAATCCACTGTGGTTAGGATATATACACATATGACCATTTGTCTCAGGACACTATTATCTGAAGAGAATAATACATACCCCAGTATTACATGTTACATACCAAGAAACTGTAATATTTAAAACGCTATTTGATATTTATGTCTTGTCTTTAAAGAATAAAAAACTTACAAGTGTCTATATATGCACACAGATTGAATGTGAGATTTGGCAGATAACGTTCACCTAAATACAAAACAATACTTACTGTATATCCTAAAGGAGTTATTAAAAGCTTCACAGTTCAACTCAGTTTAGAAAGCAACAGAGTTCATGAACTTAGTAATAAAACGTCACAGATAAGTTCTGTTACTCAGTGTCATAAAGGTGAGTGGAGTTCACAAGCTTTTAATAAGAGTGCCGCTCGAAGTTGCTTTAAGATTTTGGCATTAATAGTTAAAAAAGTTTAGCAGGCTTTAAATGCTTAATTGCACTAAGCAGTATAATATTCACATGGAGTCTAATTTCTCCTCTACAGGACATTACAAAAGGCATTTAACAAGTTAAATTTAAAGTATTTACAATATTTGGAATAACAAACTGCATTTGTTGAGCTATTCATTCACAGAAAATGTGGATACTTGCCTCAAGTTCAGCTTTAAGACAAGTGATTATTAGGTTTTGCTTTTTGAAATTCACCAATTTTTTTTATGCCATTTGGCATTTCTTCCTGAACAGTAACATATTATCCAGATTACCAATCATAGCTGGCCGTTATCCTTGTTTAATCAAACACAAACAAAAACAGACGTACATTTTCCTTATATTCCCAGAAATTGAGCTGACATTGCAGAAATAATGTTAGTAGAGTACAAGCACAATAAAGTGACATATTGCAAAACTTTCTCTGTACAGAACTATTTGTAACCACACCGGCATTCCCGTTAGGCTTTGTGTTGCAATCATTTTGGTAACTTTTTGGGGAATAATGCTGGGACATTTTCTCGATCTCATTCATTTCAGTTACTTTTATTTGCCATGTAGTAGAGCCTGGTAGCGCTCCCCAATTCTTTTAGGGACTGATAGGACTCCTTGAGTTACTGCACATTTTGGGGTGACCCACTTACTCAGATAAGCTAAATGTTTTTTTTTTTTGTTTGTTTTTTTTTTATTACTTGAACAGGTGTTAGAATACACTCAAAGTATGGCACAAAAGTGTCATTAGGGCATTTAAGAGATGTTGGAAGCCAGGGGTTGACTGCTTCCAAGGTTTACTCAAAATTAAACAAAAACATACCTCTGCGTGGACCTTGGGTGTATTCCAATTCTTTTCAAAAGACATGCAAGTGAATGAGTCTTATAAAATGTTATTTTAATTCTTAAAACCTTGTTTCTGTATACGTTTTGTAATGTAAGTTTATGGCAAAGCTATTTTTTTTCTGTGTTCTATGCACAGATTTTGCTTCCTATCTTGCAGTTCAATCTAGTAATTGTGGTTTACTTCTTGGCAACAACAGATACAACCTATAAAAACTTTAAATTTCTAGGGCGTATTTCCTATGCACTGCTCATCTGCACCTTCTGCTAAACACATGCATTTCATGCTTAGACATGCTATGTGCTGCTTGTAGCTGCGCTACTTGTATAATGACACTTGCAGAAAATACATTGTTACAATGTTTACATCATGTTTCCCATTTGATGAACTTTCTGCTTTGACTTGATTATGGCACACAAGCATTAGAGATGAATATTTATCAGCTCTAATAAACTCATTCCTTTTCAGCCATTCTGTGATTTTTATTTATTTTGTTTACATTTTTTATTACAAAAACTTAGGGGGTTTGAACATCACATTATGACTCATGAAGTATTTTTTTTCAGACAATGCTGATTGATAGGAAAAATGTTTTAACGGTGTTCATTTGTGAATATGAAGATTAAGTAGATCCAATGTTTTCACATATTTTTAATCAATAGAATACAGCCGGTACGGTACTAATACCAGATATCTAGAATTTTCAAAATATACACACTTGTTTATTAACGATACAGCACTGGTGTATGTATCAAAAACTACACATTTCGAGTCCCTGTAATCAAAATAGGAGGAAATATTCAGTATATAACACAAAATAAACAATCCGTTAACCAAAACAGAACTGCATTTTTTTTTCTTTGCTCTTTACTAGAAAAATCTACGTTTAAAAAACGTGGTTAAATTGGGTTGAGACCAAGTTTGATAATCTTTGCACAGTCTACAACCTGGTTCCTAGTGACATAGAAAACTAAACGTTGCATTTAGAATTATTTCTGTTCTACAAACAATGTAATGTTCCAACAGGCACAGAAAAACAAACCCCAAACTTTTGGTAAACTGTGTATTTTGGATACCATTTAAAAACAGTGCATTTCACACAGACAATATTTTATGAACAAGGCTAACATAGTAGGTCGATCATGGAAATTGTATAGCTGTATTTACATAAGTAGAAAAGTACACACAAATTAAGTAAAAAGCAGAGGGAGCAAATACTAAAAAACATTTTAAACTGTGTTTTTACCCTTTTATTTACATAAATCATTTAACACATCAGGGGTAAAGCACAAAATGAATTTCAATGTACAAAAAAAAACAAAAAACAAATGGTGTAGCTTGGGCCCAACTCTTTGAGGGACCAATTGTAGCTTAGGAGAATATACAAATATTTTGTATTTCAATGCCATGGGGCTGATTGATAAATTAGAGACAGTTTATTTACTGAAGTGTAAGCTGTGTTGTTTTAAAAACCCAATCATGATACATGATTGTCCACTTAGCATGCACATTCACTTTGCTCAGTGAACAGAATCCATTCCTTTAGAAAATCAATCCCAATGTGATTTTACTTTGTGAGTAAAACACATTTTTAATAAATCAAATTCTAATGTTAAAAGAACATCTGTATAGTCATTAAATATTTTTCAGTGTCAGTTACCAAGGTGGATAACCTAATTGTACACCCACCCAGAGATAGTAATGAGCACAATTAATAAACATCTGTAGCCCTTTAATGGGGACTTACTCTCGGTTCCAGCATTGTGACCTGCAAAGTAACCCTAACTCATTCTGCACAAAAAGGAAATGAAAAGTTATGGTTTAAAAACTATTAATCTTTGCAGATCTCTTGAACTTCCCTGCCAATTACATGCAGCTTTATCACAATATATAGTGAATGCACACGAGTATGTAGCTTAAATTCTGGCATCAAAAGTAAAAAAAACTCATTTGAAAAAAGTCCTAAACTGCTCGCTCTTTTTTTTTTTAAATTTTAGTTCAATAGTTTATATTTTTCGGGGTCCACAGCTCTGGTCAGTGGACCCCAAGCAGGGTCAGGAAAGGGACCCCCGCTGGGGGTACGCACCGGGCAGAGTCCTGAACCATGTCCCCCGTGCAGTTCCTAGGCTCAGGGAGATGGGCAGCCATTTTCCCTGGATGGATCTGCAATGGGGTAGTGGGTTGGGTTATGTCAAGATGATGCCACTCTAGGGAGGTTTCTCCCCCTTTGAGTGACACCCGGCTCCCCACACATGGAAGGGACCCCGCTGGGGGTACGCCCGGGGCAGAGTCACAGACCATGTCCCCCGTGCAGTTCCTAGGCTCAGGCAGGTGGGCGGCCATTGTACCTGGATGGATCTGAAATGGGATAGTGGGCGGGGTTATGTCAAGATGTCACTATGGGGAGGTTTCTCCCCCTTTGAGTGACACCCGGCTCCCTGCCCAGTCAGGAGCCAGTGATAAAACACTATAAACACTATTACCGGCAAGTAGCTTTATTTTAATAGGATCAATCCTGAAAAGTACAGAGCCAAGTTGCACATCAAATTTTAATTTAAATGATATGCAAATAGGAGGTTGCAGCTCTAATATACACACACACACACACACACATATATATTTTTTTTTTTACTTTGTTCCCGGAGGAGTAAGTTCTACTTTTTTACTCTGGTTTTCAACAAACAAAAAGAACATGACGGTACATTGTCAGCTCTTCACCGAGACTTGCATCTTGTTCAGTAATTATTGAAGGAGAATTTATCAGGTGACTAAATCATGATCAGCTGGGTTTGTATCTGTTGGATGGATTTGGGAGTATAGGGATTATATGCAAGTCCATTAGATTTAAAACAAGCCAGCATGTAGCTCATTTTTTGCCATCAACCACATGAGACCTTTTCTCTTAAACTATTTGTTTTTAACAGACTTGCACCCTTCAACTAAATAAAATAAATACATCAAAATATACAAATGCTTTTGTGAGAAATTACTAGAAATACCTATGTACTGTCCTATCGGCCATACAATTAACCATACTTACAGTTAGCCATATTTATTTTACATTTCTGTATTAAAAAAGAAGACAACATATCTAAAGATTCTGGTCCAATATAAAGGAATTATGAAGAAGCCAGAGACTAATTTGTAGGAGAATGCTGGTTCCATATAACTCAACACCTTTTTTCCTGGAAAGGAAATATTTAAACATCCGTGAGATGTGAAAATATGGGAGGAGGGTCTGACTATAATCAATGTACATAAATGTACACATGAGTGTACATAGCCAGTTAGCTAAATAATCAAAATATTTTGGGAAATGTTGCTGTTATCAAATTCAGAAGCAACATTGTAAAATCGTTTGTGGATCTAGGTGTATTTATTGTTTACAAGCAATCTGACAGCTTAAGCAGCAGTGCAAAACCAGAGCAAAGTCTGCAACAGAGGAGGTAATGTGAGCAATTTTCATTGAGAGAATCCTCCAGAAATACCAGGCCAATGTTCCTCCAACTGAATGAGAATCATGAAAGCTCAGTTACACATAAAAGCTACAAAACATTTGTATAAATTACTTAATACCGCTGCATCAATAACCAAGTTATATAAAATATTTTAAAGCCATTAAATAAAGGCGTCAACATGAAATATAGACATAATGCCCTTCCCTCCTAATTGTGGCAAATAATAAAATAAATGATAAGTTAGGTACAAATAAGTCAAATGTATTAGGTAAGTAAAGCCAAAAAAGAAAAAATAGTCAGCATATAATTGTGACAATATTCTTGCAATGTGTAAGATTTGTTTGGATAATTTAATGGATGCATGTGCTAAACCAAGTCCACGTGGTGCAGTATTATTCTAATCACCAAAAAGGGAGTTTTACTTAGGCTGGGTCAACACCGACTGTTTCCCCAGCGTTTTCACCAGAGGCTTTAAAGGTCCATGTTTGAATTTCAATTTCAAGCATTCATAGACGTAGGAAAACGTGGGAAATCAATGGACGCATTTTCACGCTTTTTAATTTTAAAAACATTACCAGGAGCTGTTATCTATAACACTTAAAAATATGCCTCAAGGAAACCATTTACTGGTGTAGATTAGCCCATTGAAATGTGTGGGAATTTTTCATTTTGTGAGTATTTGCATGACAGGATGCTTTAAAAGCAGTAATGTTTAAAATCTGGAAGGTATATCTTCTCAGGAGCACACAAGACCTGCATGGCTAAAAAGCAAAAAAAAAATCTAAAAATTATTAAACATCCCTTTTTACTCCACTCCTGAGTGACGCGTTAATTCTTAGAATAATTTTGGTTTTCACATCCTGACACATTTGAGTCAAATCAAGGAGACCGTTTTCTTGATAGAAGAGGGGAAATATCATGCCAGACTACTAAGGGTAAAAATTTAAGAGGCTGCCATAGCTGTGCCACCACTAAGCTTGACTATCATTTGCTGACAATCAAGGTAAGAACGCCTGTCTCCCACTTTTTCCAAAGTCCGTGCTGCTTCAGCCAGCATTATTGCTCTCTGTCCTGGAGAGGATAAAAATGACAGGGGCAAGTGTCGACAGGCCAACAAAATGGCAGCTGCTCTTTCTCTTTGTCCAGGTAGAGAGTCCATATCACCTATAAAGAATAAAAAAAATAAAAAAAGATTATATATTGTTAAAATACTTACTATTACTATTTCTCGCAGATGTCAGTTTTATTAGGAACTATCATCTAAGGTGATTGCATCACCTCTCAAAAGTTGTGAACAAATAACAAAAAAAAATAAAAGAAAAAAAGGAAGAGGAGCCCCCCCCCCCCCCCCTTAGATTTACCTTAAGTACTTTCAACATTCATAAAAGTTGTATGCATTTTATGGGAATAAAATATTTCTGAGCTTACCTGGTTTACTGGTGTTTGGAGAACGTTTCCGCAGGCTGTGTTGCAAAAGCTGGTGTGTACGGGTTGGACTTGCACCAGCCATTAGCCTAACTGTAGCTTCATGCAGGAACAACTAGGATTAAACGTTTTTAATTTAGTTTGATTGTTAAAGTGATGCTATCACTACAGTGTCAAAAAAGTACATCCCTGTAATGATAATCAGTTATTTTTCCAGCTGCCTGTGTCCAATTAACTGCACACACTGGCTTTGATAGCACTACAGAATGTGCAAGCCTGCTGTGTGGAACAAGGAAAAGGTTAAGATATTCAACCCACAGGAGTCTAATACCTGTAGAGACCAGATAGCAGTAAGGTCAGTGGTGTTTCAAGGATGATCTTTACAGGGCTGCTCTATATGTAACCTGAATATTAAAACATACCTTGCACTGAGCAGGTTTAAAAGTAAGAGCGAGTCTACGAAGGGTACCGAGATCCCTCTGGAATCCTGTGAGCACAGATTTTGAGGCATGAATTGCTTCCGCAGTTGCTTGTTTTTGCCATAAAGAAGTTCGCATGGACAGCAAGAGATCACAGACTAGAAGCTGTACTACCTAACAAAAGGAAAAAAAAACAAACTTAGTTTAAAGTAGCACACAAATTTAGATGCTACATTCAATGACATTAGAATGCTGCCTTGTATTCTACAAAGCTAGCGCATGCAACAGGGACAAAGACAGAGACAAACAAATAACTGTCACTCAAATCAGTAAATTACTTCTTTGGAAAACCGCTACCAAGAGATAGCTTTGTTTGCTCACCTCACCAAAAAAAAAAAAATGGGGAAAAAAAAAGCCTGATTTAATAGATCAGGGTTATATGTATGTTAGCCAAGATAGTTTATTTCATTATTTCAAAACAATAAACTCATCATTTATAGATTGATATATTTCAAGGGTAAAAACCAGAAAAAGATTGCACTGGGGGGTGAGTTGTTTTTCACAGCTGTATGATTTAGGAGCACAGACCACATTTACTCAAATGCATATGGCTGGACAGATTACCACAAAACACACCTATCCAAGATAATCCCTGGTTGGTAATCATCCAAAATACATTAGAATGATGTAGCTGGGGCCTCCATACTGCACTGAAGAAACATTGCACATAGACAACCGTGACATGCAATGCAACAACAATGCACCATGGTGACACCAAGGTCAGAAAGGTAAAACAAAATCTCTGCACAAATATGAATTGCTCAATAAATGAATATACCAGAACAAATGCAATAAAGTTTAACTTAATTTACAGGAGTCAGAATTCACCTTATTTAGATCATTATTACATGCACCACTTATATTCAGACTGTTCCATAAGAAGGTGCTGGCTTTCTCACACTGCAAAAAGGCATTTTGTGAACTCTCAGTCTTCCCCAATACAGACATCTGCATTGCTCTGCACATGTGTACTACAGCTTTTACCAAGGGGTTGCTGAAAAACAAAACACATATCAAAAACAGATTGGTACAGTATTGGTATTAGTTTTAAATGAAGTACACCAATAAAAAGAATTAGCTTGGTTTAAATATATTTTAATATGTGGCACAGGGTGACAACAGAGGGGAAAAGAAGCAGACATGAGAAGCTGAATGCAACATTGCTAAGGCGATTGTGTGGGCTGAGCCCAACACTAAGAAATGTGAGATTATATATAGAAGGATTGACCTGTGTACTGAAGGGGCCCAAATCACCTCTGGCATAGATACTCAATAAGCCGCGTGACCAATGTGTGCTTGGGGTGTGATCCAATTTCATTAGAAGCAGAATCACTATGTGAAAGTGGTACCAGATCAAATGCAGATTTAAAACACCCTAAAAAGCATTACCAATATTCTTGGGATATACATGTGCAGTATATCTCTCTTTTTTGATACTTTTAAACCCTCCCAAAAAGGACCAATAGGGAGACTTTTATGCAGCCCAATGCTCTACTTTAAAAGTAAAGCCTAGATTTGTAAATGTGTGTCGTATGTCTGCATCTACTCAATTTTTGCAAACAGAATAACCTATGCCTACAAATATTTCTACAGCAATTTCCCAGATTTACTTTCAATGCAACCTAGACTTGACACTTAAAAGCAAAGATAACAAATACATAGAATAAAGTAGGCACGTTTCTACAGAGAAGAACTCAAAGCCCTATATGGCTTCTAAAGTTGTAAGCGTTAATAACTGCACCAAAAAGGTAACGTACATGTGCCTATATTGATAACTAAGCACTTACTCAGCATCCAAGAGCTTTGGAATTCTTTCCACATCCATATACTGAGACTTTACAGTAGAATCATCACCTTGATGCCAGCCAATTGCCATTGACGATACAGAGTACCACCATCGACAAATAGAATCTGTACCTGTGAGGAAATAAGGTTTCAGTTAAATATAAATCTTTCCAAGCATCAGCTTACGTAGCTGCACACTATATTTGCTTAAAGAAACCCTAGGATGCAAGGAAAAGTAGTGCACATCTATAAAATGTAGCATTAAAATAAGAAACAGCCTATTATTATTAGCCTAGCAAACAAATGTTCCATCACCAATACAAAAGCTAGAACAAGGTTTCTTTTCCATGCATTACAGCCTTTCTCATCCTTATATTGAGCTTGTGCCAAAATTTTATGGTTTGCAGTTAAGCCTATACACAGCTTCAATATATAAATGTTACAGCTTGTGAACAGTGCAACATGTTTTAGTGTTTAAGTTGTCAATTGCAATAGAGTGTTCGACTGTACTATTAGAAAGGATTGCATAGACCTTTTGCAAATACTTTTATTTTATGATAACTAAAAATTCTGCCCCCCATTTCAATTGTTTTCCTTACAAAAAGTGAACCATTGCATCCTAAGGGGGAGCTTTAGACTATTTTTTAAATGTTATCCTGCATTTCCCAAGATTTTTGTATTTGTCTACAGAGCTTAATGGCTAAAACTAAAATCTCCATGCACAAATAAATCAGAGCAGTGACTTGGAGTATACCAAATATCTTAATACTTACCGTGGAAAGATAACATGCAAGGTGACCCTCCAAGTGGGAGGGACACTGTGCTGCTAACCGAATCTGCAAAGACATTCAAAACCTTCAAGTATTCTTGAGCTTTAGAAAACTCACTGCAAAAGAACAATGTAAAGGTACCAATGATACACATGCAAGTGGAAAGCACCACAAATACATTTTTAATGCAGACTGCCTTATTACCCTTTTCATTTTTATATAAATCTCTATATATAAAAAAAATATATAGGATCCTACCAGCTTTCTTCTTCCTGTGACATATTACTGCTTTCTGGCTTTGCAAGCGAGTACAATGCCTTCTCCAGCAAGGATTCACAAAATGTTCGATGGATTTGAGCAATGGGGTCAGCTGTATTTGGAGAAAGGAAATAAACACTGCTTATTAATGTCTTTGTCATAACTAAACAGAACCTAAAACTTGGAATACACTTAAACAGGAAAATAAGGGACATTATAAAACTAATCCAGGCAGCCTACATCAGCCAGGACACAAAAACTGAACCCCTTTTTGAAACTAAGTGTGTCAAAACTTTTCCAAATGTCTCTACAAAAGAAAAAAAAACTTTGTAAGTGCTTCAGGCACACCTCTAGGTACCAATATAGAATCTTGGATTTTCAATTTGCATGCCCCCAAATGGCTAAAGATAGTCTTATTACACAATAGATGCTACCACACAGGGGTCGAGCTATAAACAGTCTACATAACCATGACAAAGCCTGGTTGAGACACTGTTTGCTACTGATTTGATTCAGAGGATGTTTTTTCTGTTATTTATACAGATAAAACTGTGTATTAGTAGTTTTCAAATGGTATTTAAACTTCTGCTTGTTGTTTGTACTACTGATGGTTGATCACAAAATTTAATTAAAAATGATATCAAAACTAAATCGAGGGCCTATCCAATTTTTACTTGGGTTTGAATACAATTAGTTTTAACACAGCATGTGTTTTTTCAAACAAAGTTTTCATAGAAACACACAAACTAAATTTTACTACTTAGTCAAACAAATCCAAAATGTTATACATTTAGGATTTGCCAAAATTGACAACTTATTTGGCGGGATGGTATTATGAGCATTCAACTATCACAATGCCAGTATCAGTAAGAAGCTATGCTTCTGCTTCTCTTACCAGGATTTCTTGAAGAACTGTACAGGGACTCCTTTGCAGTGCTTTTCAAAGACCAGTTAAAGCTGACAAAGAAGTCTTTCCCCATTGGATGGGCGAGCCATCGCAAACACTCTGGTAGAGAATCACTCTCACTAGTAGAGTTCTTGCTTTGTGCACAACCAAGAAAATATGCCTGGATAAAAAAAAAAAAAAAACACAGGAAAGCATGTTAAAAGTAAAAACTTACAAATCTTAAAATTACAGATCCCCACATAGCGTCTTCTCTTCAATAGTTGTGAAAACAAATCTTGAACTTGTAGGCAGGCATCTCAAGAAAAATGTATTACACTTATGCAATTAAACAAAAAAAAGTGTTAAATTGTGAAAACATGTACATATGAAACAAATATCCTAAATAAATAAAATCTCCACCTTGATTGCATTCTCAATATGACAGGGCAGATTTAGAGTATACAGGTCATGTACTCCCGATGAAAACAATCATACACAAAATGGAGGTATCTTCACATCATACTGTTTTTTTTTTTAACCCCAATGCCCCACTGTTAGAATGCAGTGCGTTATAGGCAGTGATCTATTGCTGGGCTCAAGCACTATTTCTGTAGCAAACCAAGCACTGCAGCAGAATTTAAAGCACTGTTTAAACCACTTACTTTCACAGGTTTTTAGTCATCAGAAGCCAAACTACAGGAATGATGTAAAATGAGAAGGTGCCTGCTATAAACCTGCAGGGCTAATTTTCTTTTAGGGAGTATCAGACAAATGTGCCTTAAGATATGAATAAATTATATCTCTACATCTTATTGCTGTAGAAAAAGGCATGTAATGTAGCTAAATACAATACTACCGTATACTACTACTATACTACTAATACAGCATTGGATATTACCTGCTACTCTGCAAAAATTACACTCTCAATACACATGAAGGAAACTCGTCACTTACAGCCAAAAAGGAGAACCTTCCTGAGAAGCTGATCTTCATCTGCACTGCTGTTGTTAGATGAATTTCTGCAAGTAAGCTTGGTGAGATTTTATCACCTGCACACTCAGCTAGGTTCACAGCACACAATGAAAGGTTGAGACCTGAGCAACGCCAACTTGAGGGCAGTTTTCCTGAAAAAAAGTAAATAATTAAAAGGAAGATAGCACATACAACACAAGAAGTACCTCAGCTTTAAAAAAAAAAAAAAAAAAAAAAAAGTTATGCACAAACTATTGTTTTACCTGTCAAATGCAGCTGGTGTAGCTTGTGATAAACAAGAGCAGCATCTCGAGCACTGGTTGCAGCCTCATCCTGAAAGTCTGCTTTACTACAATGACCAGGAGTACGTTTTAGTAGCCAGCGTACCAGACTTATTTTCTGTAGGCTACAGCGGATAACATTCCAAGAGAGGCTACATGCAAGGTCAAAGCGGGAAGCTGGGAGAGAGCGGCCAAGTACACACAGACAAGTCTGCAGATTTAATGCTGCGGCTCCAAAATCCCCCTGTTAAATTTGAAAAAGTAGGTAGGTGTATAGAAATATCAAGCACATCAATAACTCCAACCTTTTAACTGTTTTCACTTAAACTTGCACTTATCCTGAATTATTACTGAACACTTGTGGAAATACAAGTATTTTACTGCACCTAGAATAAAGCAAGATTCCCTCTGGTACTATAAAGTAGCACCATAATAAACACAAACCATACCTTGAGACACTGAAAAATACTGCAACAACTGTTTATAGCAAATGCTACACAAAAAACCTACTGCAAATACCTTCACAAATTGGAGGCAACTTGGTTTGAACTAGAAATGCACCAAATTCTGTTCTTTACAAGCTGCCTAGTATAATAATAATATTAATAATAATAATAATAATAATAATAATAATAAAATAAAAAAACAAAAAAACAGCAACAAATGTCTTTTACAGATGCACAACCTACCCGAGCAAGATCCAAATCAGCTTGCTTTCGGTGTCTCCAGAACTTCACAGAAGAACGAGAATGAAGCCTTGTCACTGGCTCTCCATGGATCAACAGTTTCATAAAAACACTAAGAACAATCACTCCATTCACTAGCCATAGAATTAGAGTGGGGATAAGCCAGTCAAGCCAACTGCCAGAAAGACCTGAAAGATTTAAATAAACATAAGCAGATTTTAATTCTGTGAGATAGCGACATGGTGATGCAGGACTGAGTAGCCACAAGACGTAAACTTAAAAAGTAATTTAAAAAAAAAAAAAAGTTTATTTTTTAGGCACCGTATACAGTGGCACTTACATCTTTAATAACTTTAGTTAGACAAATAGCTTGGAATTTCAACTGAAAATGTTCCAAATTGTGTAGAATAATAAAAAAAAAAAATTAAAGAACGATAAAGGAAGAAGTTTGCCATACAACTTGACATTACTTTCTACATACCCTAAGCACATGGCACCTGACATTCAATGTCATGCTTTGTACAGGTAATGGGGTTCATAAAAAAGGTGAATAAAAAGATCTAGCTAGCCGTCAACCAATAAAAGCTACAAAAAATATTGCATATCAAGCTACAAACATAATACAGTCACTCCAACCTGCTTTAACCACTAATAGGAACCTCATGAAGACTTCTTCTACATTTTGTTTTAGCTTTGTGTGGTGAATGGAGGCCTCTTCCCAGCTTTCCCCTCTACCCCATTTTAAGTTTTTGCAGCTGGTAGTAGAGTCATACTAAATATTTAAAATCCTAGATGATCTGTCCATTTTGCCACAAAGCACAGATTGTATAAAAGATTCCACATGCATCATTGTTTTTTGCACAGACATCTACTATAATTTGTAAAAATTATTTGTACTGCATTTTTCTGGAGTTTGCACGGCTTTTTTTAATACCTGACCAATTTAGTTGCTTTTTTCCCTAAATAAAAGTTGCAAGTTCATTCTGTTTTGAAATAGGAAAAAGCAAATTCTATTTTTAACCATATATGGATTGCCTAGTGAAACGGTTTTCTAAACAAGTATTTAGATCTTTTACGGTGTAGAGCTCAAGTGGTTAGTACAGTGGTTGGTGTTGCATGGAGCACAAAAAATAAAAAGCCACCGGAGGTCAGGAAAGTGGGCTGCCCACACTAAAGCTTCATTTGGTCCTTCACAGCGGAGGTCCCAAGTCAGTTTCTGGGCATTTTTCTGTAGCAGCGAACCCATCATGGCTAGACAACATTCTCTTAAGAGCAGACTGCACAATTTGGAGTGCCGTGTGAACTCCTCTTTTAGGAGATTTATGGAATTTAATTGGATTTCAATCCCACAATCCCAATTGGATTCCAACCCTGCTCAGCTCATTGTGTGAATTCTGAATACTGTTAGCATCAAAGTGTCTCTCCATCAAGAGAAACCTGAAATAGCTGCAGTCTCTGGTCTGTCCCAAGGTTTAACACAATAGCTCTAGGTGTTATAGGGCCTTGTTTGAGGGACTGTCATTTTCTCAGTTTAACACAAGATGAATTATACAAACATCTTTCAACAAGGGAAACAGAGTCCTAATGTTTTAGGACAGGGCAACTCTCTATTATCTCTGCCCTGGAGAAAGCTAGCTGGTTATCTAGTTCATGTCCTATTGGACAATGTAGCAGATGTAGGCGGTTTCAAGATAATCGTCTATGGAGAGGAACACTGGAGGGTTTTTTGGCAGTGCGGTACAGCAAGTTAATAGGTTAGCAATGTGCAATAAAAAGTTGCAGAATCCATTGGTAAAGGCAGTAGATGCTTCAATCAATCCAATTAGTCAAGAAGGTGTGGCACACAAGATATTATGTTGTCCCCTGCTTACAGTCTGTGCCTGCTTGTAGAAGGTTTAATCTTCTATCCCATTTCTTATTTGCTAGCTTTAACAGCATGCCTTTCAAGCTCAGGAGTTAAATCGGCAAACATTCTGGAATTGGTTATTCCGACGGTCATAGTTTTCTGAAAGTTGTTCCACCAGATTTGGAAAGCATGCATTCAGATTCCTTTTCTTTGGTCAGAGCTGCACCAGCAACTGTACCATCAAGGATCAGCTATTACCTTTTATCTTTCGCCCCAGCTTCATCTTAACAAGGACATTATGCTGCTATCCTGATTTATTACAGAAAACCTGACCTTCATCCTGCATTTGGTCCAGGCTATGTGTATGCCATGGAATTTTGGGATACCTGGTGCGATTTTCCAGCCTTCAGTCTCTAATATGTCAGCAAACTACATGGTATGGGATTTTTGTACTTCCCTTTAAGAATTCCTTTTATGAGTTCAATAAAGAACACCGCCCCATACACTTGTGTCATGGACATTTGTCCACTTACTGTTTGAGAAAACATTTAGGATGTGAGGGGTTGTATAGCCTACAAAGCCTGGCTAAAAAATATGTTATCTGGCTTCCAGTTCATCCGAGGGTGCAAATACGCACGGCTAATAAATTAGGTATGGTGTATCTTGCATGCCCCTGTAGTTAAGGTTTTAGGGTATTCCTCTGAGAGGAAAAAAAGGTTGATATTGTACAGGAACCTTACATACATTCCCAAATGTTACCTGCATATAATGATGTTTATCTAAACCCTTTGAATCCTATACCATTAAAAACTGAGGCATGGAGTTCTAAATACCAGAGACCACAGGACGGACACCAATTCTTTTACCTTTGCTTAAAACAAAGTTGATTACCAGATAACATATTTTTACTTCAAGGGAGCAACATCACCCATCCTTGCAACAAGTTCCCAGATAATACCTGGCCATAAACGGAAGTCAGGTGGGTATATGGTATGTCTGTCTACATTTATGCCCTTTTATTAAAGTTTTATTTTACGTTTTGTGCGGCAATCTGGAATTGCAAGGGGCCTTGGGTAATTCAGAAAAAAAAAAAAAATCACTTTCGAGTGCAGATGTGCTTTTCCAGAAAAAAATAAATAAATAAATATTTAGGGGAACAAGCCTTCTTACAACAGTCAGTTTGCAGATCCAAATCTAAGTGGTCAAACCTAATCTTTGTTTTACAAATTGTACTCTTTGGTCAGACATTTGTTTTAGTTTACTTTACTGCACAACTAAAACATAAGAAAAGTACATCCATAGAATGAATAAGAAATGGTGTTTACCTGATACGTCAATACCTAGCATGGTTCTACCTGTTCCATGCTGTATGGTTCTATCTGAGTGCTCCACACTTTCTGAGTGCAGCAATGATGTTAGGGGATTAAATGTTAAGCAAAGGAATGTCATAGCACAAAGTAACATTCGTGAACGATCCATCATGCCCAATCCTGTTGGAGAGTCTGGTTCATCTTTAACCTTTAAAATAAACACAACCAATGCAAGTATTAGTCCTAAATTATAAATAATAAATAGAAAACCAGCTTTATCAATTTGGATAATATTAGACCACTTTAGAAAATCAATGTATCTACTCTATAAGATGCCAAACACTTAAGTTAGTCATTTCATAATGTGTCAAACTGACTGATCACAGATCTATTTACTTATGTAAAAGTGATATATGATTTGATATCTCAAGTTCCAAATTAGTTGTGTACCAAAAGACCCTATAAAATGTGTTTCCAGTCAATTATTTTTTTATAAAGTTTTGTATAGAGTAAGGAAATTGTAAAACCCCTCCCAGGTTATGTATTGTTGTCTGTATTATGCTAGGGGGATTTCTCTTCCTGCACTAAAGCCAAATAAAATGGGCCACTCTCCCCAGTGGACACACACACACACACACACACACACACACACACACACACACACACACTCACTTGACAGAAGAACATACATACTTTAGTTTTGGACACACACACACACACACACACACACACACACACACACACACACACACACACACACACACACACTTGACAGAAGAACATACATACTTTAGTTTTGGAATTAAGTATTTTTTTGCTTTACATATACCAGGTTTGCTTTCTTATAAATATGAGGCTCACTTATGTCTCTACAGGGACAATGCCAGAAAATACAAGACTGACAAACAAACTACACAGGTTTATAGAATTTAGAATTTAAATGTCTGTCTTAAGAATAGGACATTTGAAACATAATGCTGAAGTAGTTTTTCCCATATACAATGTATACATTAAAAAAAAAAAAAAAAAAAAAAAAAAAAACCACACAACACACTTGTTCCCCCACATCCTAAATAAGCCCACCTTTTCATCATCAAGGAGGGGGCTTCCAGGCTCTGAATCCACAGAGTAAGGCGAGAAAAAAGCAGGAGAGCCAGAATCAGATGCCGGTGGGGACATCATTAAAATGTTTTGGTTAAATTCATCCATCTTCATTTCTATGCTGGTGTCAACCAAGCTACTTAAATCAATCCCTTTCAAGTATTCTGGAAAATAAACAAAAATTATTCAGTTAATAATAAAATTAAATTATGATAAACTAAATAAACTAACTACTACTTTTGCTTGATTGTCATATTGAATATAATGTAATAGTAATTGATTATAATGTATAATACTGCTGTGTGTATATTGTTCCCTGCAGGTCATTCCAGCTTTAACTGTACATCCCACTTTAAAAACAGTGAGGCTACCCTATTTTATTCCCAAATATAGTCACAACTTACTGTTCTTTTGATTGGCCAACTTAAGTGCCATATTTTCCTGACGAAGCTTCTGATTTGCTTGCTGAAGATATTTTATGTAATCAATTGCTTTTTTCAATACCCCTGATTTATGCATCTGAAATACAGAGTTCAGATAAAACATGACACATATAGTAAAGTACATGTTTAATTATAAAATCATACACATACAAAAGCAATTATCTGGCTTTCTTCCAGCTAATTGGCTGCAGACATCGAGTTTAAAGTACCATACATATGTAAGTGAAAACAGGGTCATTTAAATTTTACTGATAGACTGGTAAAGAAAAGAAAAAAATAATTTATACACAACACACAAAAATGGAGAATCAAGACATCAAATGAAAAAAGTGATCCAACATAGATTAAAGGAGAAAAAAATACAGGCAGGTCCAATAGTCAATATCATTTTAACAGTGGCTTGTCCCTTACCTTGGCATCTGTTCCCATTACCAAGTCTTTCAGTTCTATGATTTTGTCATTGATTGAGGAACGATACCTCTTCTCAATGATGTTGTGTGTTGTTCTCCTCTCACCCTCCTTTGGCACGTCTGGCTGTTTAAGGGTGCCAGGCACTTGCTTGATAGGCATCTTTTCTTGCCCCATCATGACTGGCATAGTAGTCAAAATTGTTCCACCTCCTCCTACCAGAGTCTAGAATGATAGAAAAAGATTTGACTTTTTTTTTTTTTTTATTTAAAACCTGTTTTTTTTTTTTAGAACAGTGGAAAAGTGTTAAAAAAAGTTTAAAAAATATGCAACAAATTGCTAAATCCAAAAGTATTTTATGGGAAAGGGATGACCGTAAACAATTACAGTATGCTCTGATGGACCTATTGAAGAACGGAGCATTTCACAATCCACATCCAAGAGACATTCCAAGGAATTTTACTTAATCATAGACAAATGCAAATATCTGCAAAGATTTATCAACTAAATGGTCAAAAAGAAAAATACCTGGATTTCAGATTTAGGACTTGAAATAGGAAATATTTGTCCCTTGAAAAACAACTTCCTTAAGTTGTCCTATTTAGCTCCCCATCTTCCCTCTCAGCGTAACCTACAGAGCAAAAAATACATACCTAACTGTGCAGCCCTGCATGGTATTTTACAGTGTCAATAGAAGTCAAACCTATAGTCTTTGTTATACCCTATTTATTCTTATGGCTCATACAGAACACTTTATCCCCCCATTAGTACAAACCACCTACAGGAATGAAGCCACATTACACATGGTGGTTAGTTTGTTGGTTATAGAACCAAATATAATTTTAAATTAGAGAGTAACATGATGTCTTTAGAAAAACAAAATATGTATAATCCATGCAATTATAAAGGTATTCATTCTTACGCAATTAAAATTTCATCATATTATACCAGAAAAAAAATGTGTGCATTAAACAGATATATCTTATCAGGATCTTGTTTATCTGAGCTATACACACATGCAGTGTTATTGCACTGGGGTGCAGCAAAAAGCAGGGCTGCTCATGGCCACATGCAAAAGAACCTTGACCTATACCATTATGATAATGTTTCACCGGAGGTAGCTCAATCATTAACTACATTTCATAGCTAAAGATTGCCAACTAGGGCTCCCCCCCACAAAGGTGTGTACAAAAAGGACCATCAGTACCAAGAAAAGTTTTCCCTAGAAAACAGGTAGTATGAAGTTAAAACTAGTTGTTCATGAAAGTGGTCTGGGCCAGATGCAACAAAATTCACAGATATCCATTTGTCCCTAATCATGCCTCAGCTTTCATCTTCCCTGAGCAAATTTTTTTTTTTTGACATTTTGTGTGGAATGTCTGATTTGTGTTCTAAGAAATAAACATGACATAACAAACATACCAAATCATTTGTAATTAGAACAATTTTCTAGGAGAAATTGTGCATTCCCTGACATAAATTCAAGGGTGCCAATATATTTGGCAATGGCTGTACATTGTTTAAATCTTGTGAGTAGTAGGGATAGCCTGTAGTTGTAAGGTTTTATTACAGTCTATATTTAAAGCAGGACCTACATGTCGGCAGCAACAACCTTTTTCATGATTTGAGAGAAGCCAAGTGGTTAAAATGACTGTCTTGCCTAGATTTCGCTACCTGTTCCAAACTTTATGTATCTGGATTCCTAGTTCCCCACTTTAAAGCGGTCCATCCTTGTTTATTTAGGATGATTTGGCATATTAACAGATTGTATCCGAGTTGCAAAATGTTTTCCTAAGCTAAAACTGCAGGGCAGTTGGGAATGCCTGAAGTTTGGTTATATTATGTGGCTTCCCACTTGGCCAGGGTAGTCGATTAGTGCCCCAATGGCAAATATAAACAGTGGGTACCCATTGGCCTTCATGTCACCTACCTGCCCATGTTGCCGTGGCTATCCTCTTTTCAAACTGCTAGTATAAATACTTCCTCACTTTTATTATTCATTGGGCGTGATTTTCTGCTCATGCCAAAGACAGCGTATCTAGTATTCTCCAGTCTTACCACTCCTCTGTTAGCAGTAGTTACCAGGAACTTGTCATATATATGACAAGTTGAATAAATATGTCAACGTGAGAGTGTAGGACACACACACACACACACACACACACACACACACACAATGAGGTAACCCATTATAATGATACCCACAGGAATTATAGGGAGACAGGAAAGGGGCTTTGACTGATCTAAATTATCTCAAGATTTGACTTTTGTATAAAGGTTTGAAGACTGCTGCAGTTTTTATAAAACAGACAATTTATGAAGAGGATAAAAAAATCACTATGGTAAAATAGGCAGCAAGTGATCACAAGTAAATGTGACCTGAGGAAATACTCTGATATATTTCAGACAGTTCATGTTAAAGAGCACCAATAACCTTCCACTCTGCAATGCAGGAACTAATAGGAGGAAAATATAGGAGTGTACATATAAGAAAGAATATATAATTCTTTAAACTTAGAATGTAGATCTTTCACACATTTTTTTCAGCATGGTTTGCAGGGTTGAGGATCAAGTCACTGAGTGGTATATTACAACCAATTCTTATTTCAGAGTTTCCTACTGTGTTGACAATGAAAAAATTCTTTACTATACCCATTAGACAGCACTTACAGGTACTTGGAGAGCAGTGGTCTGTATAGGACCAGAAAGTGTGGTGATTGCAGGATTCTGAACTGCAGTCATGACGGGACTACCATCTGCTTTCAGAGCAGTCAGCACCAGGGACTCTGTTTTAATAATCTGAGGTTGTACCAAAACCTAAGGATAGAAAATAAAAATCTTCAGCATACTTACTAAACATTAAGAAAATATGACATGGCAGCATTGTGATAAATAGGTTGCAGCACCTACAATAGAAAGCTGGCATCTTTAGGAGCATATAATCGTTTTTTCTCAGACACAGGTGTTTAAGGCATCTACCCACATTGATTCATGCAGCTGCATTAAAAAATGGCCAATATTATAACTTAACCCTAGTCAGCCCCATTGTAATGCAACTGCATGCTTCAATGAGTGTAGGTGAGGACCCATTTCCAATCTGTAACTGGCAAAAAAAAAAAAAAACTTACAGGAAGTTGCTGGACTTGCGGTGTAACAGTCTGTACAGTAGCTGGAGTAAGAGTCTGGATAGTGCTCTGTGTGGCTGGGCTCAGAGTTTGGATTGTTCCATTAGCCTGGGTTAGTACTCTCTGAACTTGCTGCTGGATGGCGACTGGCTGAACCTGCTGCGTTGTCATAAGGCTTGAAACCTGTGGTTGCAGCACTGGAGATAGACACAAATAGTAATGAACAAGCATTAGTCTTTTTGTAAAATGTAATCTTTCCCCAAAGTATCTTGGCGATAGGTGAAATAGGGTAAGAGATTCCTGTGCACAATTATTGCAGAAACCTGGCAGTGCAACTGTCAACAGCAACTTTTTTCCTTTATTATTTGAGTATCTAGTATTTTATTATATGGGATATTAACTTCCTGAATCATGCAAACTGGAATGAGGGGAAGTTGCGTACAAATGGTTAAGGTTATCGACATGTCAAATAAATGCCACATTGTCAATTGTCAATTTCCAACAGCCAGATAAGCAAGCAGCAGTGGCCCATCCAGGTCATTTTTGTGTAGTACAGAAAATACCTGCTAATTTTCCAAAAATGAATAAAACTTATCAGTGTTATAAAATCTATTTGTGTTTTGATGCTTTATTCTTTTATCCCTACATTTTCTTTTCCTTAACTTACTCTTTAAGATACTGCTATAGGTACATACTTGCAAAGGTGTTACAGTAAGTTATTCACAAATCAAGCATACCAGCATAAATTGCAGATTGCTGACTAATAAAGGACCATTTCACACAGAAAAAAAACTAACCCTGAAAGCTTGTGGTTGCAGCATTCTGGTAGATAAGTGGGTGCTGTATTATCCGAGTCTGGGGAGCAGTGCTAAATGTTGGTGTCAACATAACGGTTTGCTGCTGTAGTTGAGGCTGGACTACTGGTCGCGGCTGAAGGAAAGGAGTGGTCCTCTGGGGAGCAGCCTGAACAGGAGCCTTGACAGACACTACTGAAGTCTGTGGTACTGAAGACTGAAAGCTCTGTGACTGGGCTTGGTTGTTGTAAGTCTTGGGCATGTTGCCATCCATCCCAGCACTTGATTGGTAGCTGGAACATAGCTGATCTTCAAATAAGTCAGGGAATTCTCCAACCTGGTTACTAACAAACTGAAGCATCTCTGGAGAAAAAAAAAAAAAAAAAAAGGAAAAGAAAAAAATTGTTAAATAAGCAGAAGATACAGTAACCTAAAGCAATGTTGTAAAAAAAACAAACTTTTTCAAAAATAATTCACGAAAGGTTTGACTGACAAAAGTCCTATAGAATTATAGAATGATTACTTTAAGTTATGGTGCTACAGGATATTAAATCATGGTGACTTTTTTCTTTCTCCATTTTGGTTGCATATTTGTTGCAGATTATGTTTTGTGTTTTAATCCTGTGGATGGATTTAAATACATTTTAGAACTGTCTAAGGACTAGATTTTTTATTATGTCCCAATATTCAAAACCTTTAAATCAAAAGAGGGTGTACTCTTCCTCCTGACTGTATATATAAAGCCATTTTTTCATACAAAGCATACTTTACCAGTTTTACATTCATGCACTCGGATTGGATATTGGAACTGTAAACCTAATTTCCCTAGTTTGCGCTCTTCTGCTCCAATAAATGTACAATTAGAAGCTTTTTGTCATTTCTTTTTGACATACCAATATAGTTGCCTTAGTTATATTAGTTGACTTACCCTTTACATATTTAAAAGAAAGTTTGACAAACCTATTGTGTATATAGAAGCAGAATAGTAAAGTTTATATTTGCTAACATGTTTTAACCTTTTTTTTTTTAATGTTATAACCCTCAAGTAACAGTTTAGAAAAAGTACATTTATCTAGATTAAAAATATATTTACAGTATGTATTGCATTTTAATGGATGCCTGGTGGGGTAGATTCAAATTAGATTCTGTCTCCTGCATGAACTCCAGACAGTAAAATTTTCAACATAACAGAGTAAAGTTTGTTTTTTTTTTGTTTTGCTCTAGCCAGAACGATTTGGTCAAACATGCTATACAGTTCTGAACAATACATTCGTTATGCAAGTTTATGTATTATGGAGGAGCAGTTTGTGCACACAGGACATATCAGTATTCAGCAGAATATTATTACAATCAAATATCCCGCCACATGCATTTTGCCTGCAAACAAATAAACCTACAAGTATGTTGGAAGATAATTGTCAGAGAACCTTGTAGGCACAAGAAGAATGTGTAATGTCCATAAAGACACAGCCCCCAGAAAACTTCCAGTTTCAAGAGCGATAAGGTAACATTGGGATTGTCAAACAATCTTGCCTGATTAGGCGACAATCTAAAATGAATCTCCTAATCATGTACAACCAAGATGAGTGTCCTGGGACCCCAATTATCACATCAAAAGTCTGTATCCACCCCCCCCCCCCCCCCCCTGCTTAGGCTGGAAGGCCTCTAATAACTAAGTATATAACCGATTGGACTTCACACTACCAGACAAAAGCAGAATTTTTAATAAGCTGAACAGCAAGCCCAAAATTAAAAATTCCAAAAGCACTGTATTCGGATAGCTTGTTGAGTTCAGTGGGTGATGACTAGCGCATACAAAGAGTTAAGCTACGTACACACTTCCAATTATTATCGTTGTTAAACGAACGACGAACGATCCTGCACGATATCTACAAACGATCGTATAGCACCGATCCTGCACATAGAGATAACGACACGATCGTTCGTAGATATTGTACACACAGTAGATACGATCAATATGTACCATGGAGCCCCTGTCCCCGCACCCTCGGAAGCACATAGGAGAGACAGAAGGGAACATCCTCGCCAATTTAGCTGGAGTGAGGTACCATCTAAGGGCTACTTTATAGTTGGCCTCCACCACCGCAGAGTTGAGAGTAAAACATCTTGTTAGATTTCAGCTGCACCAGGATTGTGCACATCTACCCACTTCCATTAAAGTATATTTTACTTGGAGTTTAACTAGCATTTGCAAATGACTAACACCACAGAGATCACATCAATTCTGGGCTGGAAAGAACCTAAACAGTTTTGGAATATATGCTAGAAGAATTTACAGCATACACTTACCAAATATGTACACTTCACACAAAGTTTGTTAATGTTTAAGTCATCTATGTATACTTCTAAATGTACACACCATGTGATTGGTCATATTTGCATTTACCTAAGAAGTGGCCTTTTACAGGGAGTAAAATAGCCATGGAAATTCACAGGAAATCTAGAGGATGGCAAAGATAATGCTATTGGTTTTTCCCTAGTAAGTACAATGTGGAAGTGTCGTGTTTACACAGTGCCAACAAAAGATTCTTAAACCAGCAGGATCAATTCAATTTCTTGCTACATTTCACCCATGACTGACAGAACCACACACAGCTTCCCAATGCTAACAAAGATGACATAGCATATAACAGCGGCCTGTAGTACCAAAGTATAATACCAGCATATTTCACTTTAAAATGTATTATATTTATTGTGCAGTTCTACATGGAAAATAGACCAAGCTATCAGCACTGAATTTAAAAAAAAGTTACAATTTGCTTGAAGTGTTTGTCTAGGTAGGGAAAAAAACCTCAGGCTTAGTGTCTGGTCATCTTCATGCTGCCACAGACTTCCTTCAAATTTAACCGATAAAGACGTGTTTTCTGCTTCTAATTCAGCAGCAACTATTTGACATAGTTCTACTGTATGATCATGAGCATATGAAATATATACTATAATACTAAAAATGTTCACCCAGCCAGCTCTATCCAAGATATTAATATGCAAATGTGCTCCTCTAATAAAGCCGGAGTTATAGGAGTGAAAGGATTGTATAGAAGCTTCCTTATTATAAATAATATATGCACACAATTTCGAAACCCTGTAAATTAATTAAGATATCAGATCAGAAAAAAACAAAAACAAACAGACCAGAGCTTTTTCAGGAAATCTATCGGTTCTATTAGATAAGTGTTTCAAAGAAGTTAAACAGACTATGGCAGCACATGTTCTAAGTGTCCTGACCTGGAATGAGTATTTTCCATCCTAAAATAGAGGACATTCAGGGACTGGGTACAATATAAAATAGTATATATCATTCATGATTTTTTTTTTTTTTATATAGAGGGGACAGAACTCCTCTACAAAGTAATTTAATACTATACATGCAAATATTGCTATGTGCAGGAGACTAGGAAAATGCAGTTTTGCTTCCTGCTTGGAAACTCTGTGTTACCATATAAAACAAATCAGGAACTCTTAAACAGTCAATGACAAAGCGAGCCAGCGACTCTGATTAGAAAAAAATCATTAAATCCCTGAATTGACAGATGAGAGAAATAAATATCCTTTCAATTTGAAACCCTTCAACTGTTGTATGTGCGTTTTTTTTTTTTTTGTATACCTTTTTGGTATATCTTGTATACATGCTTTCTGTTATTCAAATTGGAGAAACATCTCAAAACCTTTTTTGGTCATCACATGGGAAGGAGGGGGTTTACATTTTTAGTATTACAGTATATATTTCAGGGTCATGATTTCATGATCATTCAATAGAATTACATCAAATAGAAAATGCCGCTGCTGTAACAGGCGCAGGCAACACTTTATCGGTATAGATCTACTAAAAATGCATCTCAAAATATTTCTATGGCTTTCTTTAGTAGATCTGATCTTAGGGTGCAGATAATGACAATGCGCTTCCACAGATGACACAATGATTTGAGACTAATAGGACTTTCCAGCCTTCACAAAGCTATAGATTGAGACAGGAGTGACCGGCACTGCTTGTCACTAAATGCTTACAGCAACCATTCACCAGGGAGGATGGGCAGAGTATGAATGAAATATGCGGTGAGCAGGGAAAAGAAGATGAAATGCTCCAGTAAGAGGCTACCACTAAAAGATTGCAGTCCCAAGGCTGAAACTCCCGACACAAGTGACAATACTTTCTAAAAGTCAACAGCAGCATACTTGAAGTTGAAGATGAAATGTTAGGATGTACTGCTATTTTCTTTTCTCTCATGTGCGCTCTACCTTTAGGTATAGGTTATCTGCAAGTCAATATAAGCATATCATTGTTACTGGAAACACCCTCCTTAAACCTGACCACATCTCTAAATCCATGCTGAAGAGAAGGACCTTTGTGTGGTACTGTTCCTTACTACTAGCCAATAAAAACGCTGCTCGCTACTTTTTTTGATAAAAGGACTCCCAACCAATAATTAAACACCACAGCCAGAGTTCTAATTGGTTGGTGGTTGTCAGAGACAATGACAACACTTAAAAAAACAATAGCAGTGGGCTCCCACTAAAGCCACCTAAGGTAAGTATTGGGCAATCCAACAATGATGATCTAGATTTTAACAGAGGCCAATTTGGACCTAACTAAGCTGTCAGACCTCAGGAGACAGACCACTGCTTCCACACTAACATAGGTCCTTCCCTACAGCATGATGGGTGTTGACAAACTTTTCTACTCACAATCTGGCTTATTTCTGAAAATGAAATACAAGACTTTTGCTTTAATTTGTTTTAATGTATTTAGAGTGTATTTCAAGTATACATTGTAATAAAAGCAAACAGAAGGAGGAGAAAAAAAAGGGGATCTACAAGATCGTTTATTATTTTAACTCACAGTTAAAGTGGAAATAAAGCGGACTTTCTTTTACAGCTTAAGATGGTACCACCTTAGACCTCCTCCCCCATTTTAATGTGTACTAGTTATGTTCCTGCACGTGATCAGCTAGAACGTCAGACATTTGACAGACTAAAAGTTCAGTTGAGACACAACACAGCCTTCTAGCAACTTTCACGCCATCACCATAGGCATTCCTTGAATTTTTTGCGCTTTTTCAGCTAAACTGGAAGATCAGAAAGACTGCAATTGTGTGTATGACCCAATTTCTTCTATTCCTCATTAAACAACAAATGTCATCTTGTACAGGGAAATGTAATATTCTGTACTATAAACTAACCTCAGATGTATATAGTTTAGGAAACTGTTTTACCATCTTTGCAGTTTCTTTTATACAGAAATCTTTACCGAAAAAAAAGCGTACCTAAACTCAGAATTTTCACTTTACATAAAAAGGTGGACAAGTAAAAATTCTGTTTAGGTTTTTTTTTTAAGAGCAACACCCAAAAGGCTCTTGGGTGCTTCTTCTGCGCATGCCCGAGCATCTCAGTCATGTGCAGGGGGAGCCTTTCAGTGAAAAAATTTCCAATCTCACACATGTGCAGTGAAATTGGCAAGTTTTTTCCAACCTACGTCAGCCGATCTCGCGCCTGGATCGGGTGATGCAGGAAGAAGAACCTGAAAGTACCGGCCCGAAGATGGATGCCGGGACTACGGGGGATCCGATGGAGAGACCTCTGGATTGATCAGACTGCCCTGTGGGATAGAAGGTAAGTGGATTTTTTTGTGTATTGGGGAATATTGAGTTTAGTTCCTCTCTAAACACACTTTTTTTTCCCCCGTTTTACAATTGCCTCTGTAACTAACATGAATAGAGATGAATCTTGCAGCAGCTGCCCATAGCTGGATTTCAGATTACAGTATTTTCTGCCAGCAGGAAAAGTTATTTCTCAGACATACAAGAAGAGTGTGAACCTCCAGCCCATCCCTTTCACCAAATCTGCAAGCAGAGCACAACACATACAATTCACACAATGAAAGCAGGTCATATAATAAAATGAGCCATATGAATCCAACAAAAAGATTTCGCCATACTCCGAGGTCACGGATGGTTTATTCTCTTACACTTCCTATGTGTGACACAAACTTACTGCACCCACCTTAGTGACTCACCACCTATCACACCATTCATGTCTTCCATACAACACAGCAACCCATCTATCCCCTGCACAATGTTATTCAATTCAAATAAATGATTCAACATGAAATGGACATGTCCCTAGCTCTGGCCATACACATGTCTGATCATTGCTGGAGGAAGGACAGGAGAACTTTCTGCCACCATTATACACATGCTAAAGAAAGACTTGTCCACTATTACAAGTGACACTGCAGCCATTGTTCCTATGGAGGGAAGCAGAGATTGGCCGATACTCTCACATGTCACCACACACACCGGCTGATGCCATGGCACTCTGACTAGTCATTGCACGTACACTGCCTATTACCATAACTAACCAGTATGAAACTTCTCCCACACAACACACATTCCCTCAGAATTCTGCTCACCATCAATATCTCCCAGGGTCAGCTCATCCCCCAGCTCCGTTAAAGTCTCCATGTTTTCCATGCTCAGCTCGCCTGTTTCCATATAGGAGGCGGGAAGCCGATAGGACACGCACTCCCCTCTGGGAGCCGATACTTAGTCGTGGTCCCTCACTCACGGACCTGTCACTAGCGAAAGAGCCGCCATGTTCCTCCAGCACCGCCCAACAATCCATCGATGACGTCAGTGAGTTGCGTTCCAAGCCTCGTTCTGGGCATTAAAGCCCAGCAAATTGCTGCAGCGCGAATGAGTTTAAGGTGTTTCCCCTCCCTCTATTCTAGGAAAACGAACTTTGGATACGCCCACATGTGCGGGAGGATCCGCCCACACTTTTTGTAATAGCGCGTGCTGGTTGTTTTGTTGTCAATGAGACCAGATCCTGTCGTCCAATAGCAGGGCTTGGCATGCTGTGGTGTGATACTACGTCAGAGATCAGGGGATGTAGATTTGCATATGAGGCGGGGTCGCTGGAGAAAAGACCGAGTGACGCCTGTAATACACAGCAGACAGCTGCGGTTAACCTGTTGTGGGTTGGCTGCTGGTTTTCCGTGTAAAGTCGTACTACACCTGGACATATAGCAGAAGAGTAGCAGCGGTGTACATTCACTTCTGTGAATGACACACCCTGACACTTATACACTGAAATATACGCTGCTAGGTGACACCCGCTGATGTGATCATTCATTACAACCCCAACTCTACAAAGGCCTCGCTTGCCTGACATGTACCGATACATAGAAAACAGACAAAGGAGGCTTTTCTGGCACTCAGTTGTACTATTTACTTTGTAAAAATACATAAATACTGAAACAACCTGGATAAAACAGAAATCATCTTCCCCTCCTCCTATTCAAAGTCCCCCTGACATTAATATTACACAGTATATAGCGCCAACATATGACAAAGTCCATAGTCATGTCACTACATATTCCTAACTTAACACTGTTATTTGGCCCTCTCCTCAGGCACCTTGTCTTGGTGTCATCTTTGATTCTGCCCTCTTCTTCTTCTTCTTCATCCCCCATATTCAGAACATTTCCAGGTCCTGAAACTTTCACCTGCACAACATCTCTAAAATCCGCCCCTACCTGTCCCCTGAGACCACCAAACTCCTTGTACATGCTCTTATCTCTCCTCTAGACTACTGTAACATCCTCCTCTCTGGTATTCCACTAACCCGACTCTTCTACAATCAATTATGAATGCTGCAGCCAGACTCATCCATCGTTCCCTCCGCTCCTCTTCCGCTTCATCTCTTTGTAGTTCTCTCCATTGGGTTCCATTTCACCTGAGAATCAAATTCAAGCTCCTGTGCTTTGCCTTCAAATCCCTACACAGTTATTGTCCCACTTACATTTCTGACCTGGTAAAAAAATACTCCCCCATCCGCTCTCTCCGCTCCTCCAATGACCTACTAATGACTTCCTCACTCATAACCTCATCACACGCACGGATACAAGACTTTTCTAGAGCTGCCCCAACTCTTTGGAATGGTCTTCCTCATCCTATTCGGCTTGCTCCTACTTTTTGCTCCTTAAAAAGAGTGCTCAAAACCCATTTTTTCAAACTTGCCAACCCATCTTCTTCTGTCTTTTAAAACCATCACTACATATCACCCCCCTATTGTGTGTTACTTCCCCCACCTTCTAGATGGTAAGCTCTTCGGGGCATGGTCCTCTCCTCCTGTGTCACTGTCTGTATTCGTCTGGCATTTGCAATCCCTATTTAATACACAGGGCTGCATAATATGTTGGCGCTATATAAATCCTGTTTATTAATAATAATAATAACAATAAATACAAAATTGATTTCCCCACCTTACCAGTCACTCAATTTCTCTTTTCTTTCCTTCCACCAATATTACAACACACTTTGTACTCTATAGATCGGGTCCATACTTAATAGTCTTCTATGACACTATTCATGATTAAACAATTCATACCTTTTGTCTTATTATATCGCTCACACTACCAAGTGATATTTTGTATTTGTGATTATTCACTCCAAGTGAATTTTATACACTAGGTCTAAATCTATTTTGTTACTCAGTATTTTTTTTAATGTTAATGTATTATTCAAGTGCCTTTGGATTACATTCTGTAATATATTCACTGTTATACTGCATCATAAACTAGGCTAAGTCTCTACCTCCCCTAAGGAAGACACACAACGAAACACGTCAGGAAAAGAGATGACCACGTCGTCAACACGCTCACTGTTTGTTTGAGTTTAACTTTGTATAGTTTTCTCACCCATCATAACATTGTCATTATGTATTTTCACAATCACCAAATAAAACTGAGTGCCAAAAAAGAACAACTTTGCAAAACATTGCAACATCCAACAGTGGGTTGGATAGGCACAGAAACACATCATCTGCAAAGAGGCATACCTTAAAGAAGTGACTTCCCAGTTCTATGCCTATGATATCAGGGTGATTCCTTTAAGCCAATGCCAGTGACTTCATGACTAGAGCAAATAATAATGGTGAGAGCAGACAACCCTGTCTAGTGCTCTAACCTATAGGGAAGTAAGGGGATTGAGATCCCATGTATGGTATGATAGCCCTAGGGAAAGCATAAACGGAAACGGCCCTAAAAAGCATATCTTTTTTTTGAAGCATGCATATTACCACTTCTAGAGTGCTGGCTTCTAGTTCCCCAACCTGTAAAAACATGCACCAGATGTAAAAAAAAATTGTACTTAACTGCCATGAAGCCATCTGGCACCAGGCGTTTGTCACTTTTAAGTAGTTTGAGTGCCTGCATCATTTCCAATGGTGTAATAGAAGCTTAATACTAAAGCGGTATGGATTTCCGGAAGGGGTAGCATATCAAAAAATGCTTCCATAGCAGCACAGTCAAATGAGTGATATAGGAGCACAGTCTTTTATGAAATTCCTGAAGAATTTGGACTGGATTGCTAAGGAGGTCTGTACCATTCACCCTCAGGCGGCATGGGGTATAATGACGGTCAAGGAGCCGAAACCTAGTGTGTGGGATATATTACTATGTATATAGAACTTATTTTTCGACCATCTGAGGTGCCTTTCAGCCAAAGAAGCAAAGCAGAGGTTAAGTTGCGTCCTTACTGCCTGAATGTGGCAGAGGCAGCAAACTGTTTGCGTAGAACTCCATATTCTGATTCCAGATGTTTAGTTTGTACTGCTCATTGCTTCTTAATCAGAGAGGTGAGTTTGGAAAAGTGGCCCATGATGACCAGTTCAGAAAGAGCCTCCTGGATCTTTTGATACACTATAGGGTTGCTCTAGAGCAGCGGTCCCCAAACTGTGGTCCGCGACTCTGGCTGGTGCACCCCCCAGAGCCACGGAAAATATCTTCCGTATGTATCACAGGCTCAGGGCGGTGGGAGGGTTGTGTCTCTGGACAAAACCCACTCAGACCTGCAATGGGAGGGTGGGCGGGTTCTGGCATCATGACATCAATCTGGGGGAAGTTTCTTCCCCTTTAAGTGACACACGGCTCCCCACACATGCACAGTCCGTCTGTAAAATTTAGTGGTCCGAGACGTCCAAAAAGTTGTTGAAGTTGAAAAAATGTTTTTATTCCTCTCTATGTATAGTCTATATTAGGCTTAGTCTACATGGACGTTTTCCCCAGCATTTAACCTGAGGCTTTTAAAGCCCATGTTTGAAATTCCCACGCATTCCAATAGGCTAATCTACATCAGGACGTTTCCTTGAGGCACGTTTACAAGCTTTATCTTAAAAGTTGCCTGCAAGAATTAACAAATTAAAACGCTGGGTTAAAGCTGGAAAACTAGGGTAAATGCTTCCATTGACTTCAATGGGGCGTTTTCCTACGTTTTTAAGCACTTAAACTGCAAACACTGGAAAATGCGTTAAAAATACAGCAATAGGAACATTTACATGTGTTTTTAAAAATGGCCGTGTAGAACCAGCTTTAAAGTATTTTAACTACTCTACTCTTTTTTTCTGGGCGGCTGGTTTTTGTTCTGGTATGTTTCCTCTTCTGTGTGACTACTTAGGAGGTGGAACACATCAATTCTTCTCCATCATTGGGTGTATAGGGAAGACCTTACCAGCTTTTCCAAGTTTTCTGAGTTTCCATGATTGCTTCATTAACACAACCTTTGCTTTTTTTATTGAGGGCAACAGTACCCTACGAGAAACTGGTGCAATGTTGATGTCACTGTACTGGGTATCGGAGATGGTGGCTGCCTCTAGTTGATTTGATTACAGGGCTCCTTTTGTTATTCAGTTTCTAAGTCTTTGGGGGAATTTAGGAATGGCACAGCATTATGGTGAGGGATCTATTTTCAGCAATCTTTGTTTTCCTTTGCATATTCTGTTCCTTGTCTTCTTCTTAATTCTTCATTATAAATTGCTCAACTACTTATAAAAAAAAATCCCATGTTTAGGAGGTCCTCTAATTGCTCAACAAAATCTCTTCAGCAGTGGAAGAGAATTTTACAGAAACCAAAACCCCAAAAATAAGTGACAACAGCACAAAATAAGGAGGAAAATGATTTAAAAGCTGTCATTAATCAAGAAAGACACTTTGTAAAAAAAAAAAAAAAAAAAAACAAAACAAAAAAAAAAAACAAATTATGTGCTAGAGATGGTTTTGAAGTTTTACCCAGCAGAGATTTATGGAAGCAAGATCTATTAAACCTGGACTCGGATGGGAACTTTGCTCTTAAATGTGATTTTGTTTTGAAAAATAATAAAAGCACAAAAACTTTCAACAACAAATAGAAATCTCTTAAAATTGGTTGGCTGTTCAGGTTTGTTAGGTGGGAGCTCTTCTAACTCACTTTCAGTTGGTCTGAACGGACATCTCAAATCTTTAGATGATTAAGGCAATATCCAATGAACATTCCAGTTTCCCATATATCACATTTTTGAGTATAAAAATTCCAACCTCAAGAAGTTTTTTTTTTTTCAACATATACTCGAACGTTGATACATGTTGAAAATCTTTGGGTGGATAAATCAGCCAAAAGAGGAGCCAACTTCAGCCGTCTCATGCTCTAATAGGAGGTGTCAGGAATAAATACAAACACACACACAGTATATGTATTACCTTGTTATCTTCAGCTCTTGCTCTACCATCAATTTAAACCTTCCTCACTACTCTCATAACTGCCTTTAGGCATAGAGAAAGCCTTATCCCAGTCTTCCTGCTCACCCACCTATCCACCAGCATGTTACTAGCACTAAGACCATGCTGTCCAGGTCTATTTCCTGGGTAACAAATCTAAGCAAGTCCCAGCTCCAAAACTGCAGAAAGGCCACAATTACAATTACATTGTCTAGCTAAGACAGCCAGGGACTTTTCCAGAACACCTGAAAATCTTCCTAAAACATACCCTATATACTGCCTCTCTATAGTGCACAACCATCATTCTACGGATTGGATAACCTCCCTGGCTTATCCCAAAACATCTATAATGACTGAAATCTCAGGCATAGACTAACCCTATCCACTTCACAGTACTCTGAATGATGGATTAAGTACCTTATTTGACAAACTCTTCTCAGCTTCTCTTGGAAAATTCCCACTTTGGATGCCATAATAATGACCCAGAAATCAAAGCAGTCTCACTATATAGGTGAACATGCTAGAAGAAAATGACACATACAGATGTTGCCACTTTGATGTTGCCATTCCAAAAAGATGACCAGGAAAACAGGGTGTCAGAATCTTTAACTTAAAGGGACCCAAGACAGTGACTGACACTGATTTTCATATTGCATTCATATTTGATGGGCCCAGTACTGTTGTTGAAGCCAAATATCCTAGAGAGAAATTGGAAGATAGCACTCACAAAGCACTTGCAGCTGAAGTGCCATCTGGAGGAAGATACAGGTATGTTGTAGTAAAAGTTGACTATTGACAGAGAAGAAGCTCTTGCTAAGGCGCCCAGAGCTCAAAAATATGTGCATTAAAAAGGTAGCTATGTCCAAATTTTTAGCATTACATCAATAATAGCAAGAAAGGATGGGTATTCCCTCTAAAATGCTTTGTGTCTCTAAACAAAGTGTCCCAGAGAGAATTCCAGTGGATACCTAACACCTTTCTCTGACTGTGACAACCCTTTTAAACTGGCTCACCTCTTACCTGGCGATAAGATTCTTCTCCACTTTTTGGTTGAATGACATTTTCTTCATTTTCTAAATTACTTGTGCTTTGTTTTGCCTGGATTATTTAGGCTGGGATACAAGTAAAAATAATGCAGGGCTGCGGTTTTGTTCCCAGTCTTCATCTCTCAATTTGGTGTGGGGCTTGGCCCACACTCTGAAGTCGGTTTTACCCAGACCTAACTTAAGCTGCATACACACCTGCAATTTTTCTCGTTGGAAAGGATCTTTCACGATCCTTTCCAACGAGAAAAGACTGCACGATGCATGAACGCACCCTGCTGCGCGCTCTCCCCTTCCCTTTCATTAGGATCGGTCGTCGTCCATCGTCCATGGATCCGCCAGGACGGTCGTCGGACGATGGACGACGACCGACTGTACACACAGCAGATTTTCGGGCGAGAAAAATTTGCCGTGTGTACGCAGCTTTAGTTTACCCTATTGTGGTTGAATCTTAGCTGTTAAATCTTTTGTTTATACCACTGACAAGGAAAACCGTTACAAAGTTAACCTCACTTGGTACAGAACCTCAGACGTTCAATAAATGGAACCGTTCTCTACCCATTTGTTGGAGGAGATGCCTAGTGTCCCAAGGAGGGGGACCCACCTGAGTATATTCAGGGAATGCACCCTCTTCTGGCCATTTTGGGAAATAGTAATTAGACCCTTTTTTTCAGCCTCCAGGGTATCACATATTAAACTTAATCCTGTCACATTAATCTTAGACAATTCCATTTACAGTTGCCCCCACAAAGCTAAAATGTTCACTATCTACTTATCTTTCATTTTGTCAGTGGCACAGAATCTATTGCACAGCAACAGTGATTACTCATCCCAATTTTTTTTTTAAATTGCTGAGCTTAATGACTCCATGAACAAGTTCCTTGACCTCTGTTAATCTTGGGACATTAACAGATGTCCCAAGAAACTATGCAATTCCACTTGAGCTTCTACCACTGCTACAAGTAATATCTAACATGTGCAGAGTTTAACTCTGTACATGTTAGAAGAGTACCACTTGGCTGTATAATTGTACCTCTCTGCAATCTATACTGCTGAGCTGAAGTTGACATTTGACTACCAAGGCATAACTTCTAGTCTTGTCTTGTCCATACACCCTAAACATCATGCATTTTTAACTCATTTGTAATGTTTCTTGTTAGTACTCTTCAGACCTCTTACAGCCAGGCTTTCTACATGCACACTCTCCAATACCAATTGACAATCATTTTGATAGTGACAATATTGGACTATGATTAAGTGGCGTGTGTCAGCACTACCTACTGTAGTTATCCCCTGGGTGGCAATACAAAAACAGAACTGTGGCAGCTGTCATTCCATTAAAGTAGTGACTGAACAAAGACCTTGATGTCAAGACTGCCAGTCATTAATAAAAGTTTTAAGAACTTAAACAATTTTGGAAATTACTTTAACCACAAGATTAGATTTTTAGTAATTGGGTTTGGTTATGCTTTAAAGTAAAATAGCCATAGCAGCCACTGCAGACCTTTTAAAAATGCTAGTTGCCTGGGTGTTATGGTTGACCTGCTGCCTTCTGTGTTTTTTTTTGAGTAACTGTCCTGGAAGAATTATGCACCTCAGGAAAACCAGAGAAAATTATAAGTGCTTACATTCTTGTTTCAGGTCAGTGCCTCAAAGTATTAGTAAATTAGGTTAGCATGACAGCCAGGCAATTTGCATTAAAGGAAGAGAGGTCAGCAATGGCAAATCCCCATAATTATTATTATTAATAAACAGGATTTATATAGCGCCAACATATTACGCAGCGCTGTACATTAAATAGGGATTACAAATGACAGACTAATACAGACAGTGATACAGGAGGAGAGGACCCTGCCCCGAAGAGCTTACAATCTAGTAGGTGGGGGAATTTCACACACAATAGGATGGGAGATATGTAGTGGTGGGAAGTAGTGATGGTTTCAAATGACAGAAGAAGCCAGGGAGGCAAGTTTGAAAAAAATGGGTTTTGAGCGCTCTTTTAAATGAGCAGAAAGTAGGAGCAAGCCGAATAGGACGAGGAAGACCATTCCAGAGAGTTGGAGCAGCTCTAGAGAAGTCTTGTATCCGTGCGAGTGATGAGGTTATGAGTGAGGAAGTCATTAGTAGGTCATTGGAGGAGCGGAGAGAGCGGCAGGGGGAGTATTTTTTAACCATGTCAGAGATGTAAGTGGGACAATAACTGTGTAGGGATTTGAAGGCAAACCACAGGAGCTTAAATTTGATTCTAAGGTGAAAAGGAAGCCAATGGAGAGAACTACAAAGAGATGCAGCGGAAGAGGAGCGGAGGGAAGGATGGATGAGTCTGGTTGCAGTGTTCATAATAGATTGTAGAGGAGAGAGTCGGGTTAGTGGAATACCAGAGAGAAGGAGGTTACAGTAGTCCAGACGAGAAGTGATAAGAGCATGTACAAGGAGTTTGGTGGTCTCAGGGGACAGGTAGGGGCGGATTTTGGAGATGTTGCGTAGGTGAAAGTGACAGGACCTGGAAATGTTCTGAATATGGGGGTTAATGAGAGGGCCAAGTCAAAGGTGACACCAAGACAACGTGCCTAAGGGGAGGGCCAAATAACAGTGTTGTTAACAGTTAGATATATGTCAGGGGGGATTTGGAATTTGAGGGGGGGATGATGATGAGTTCTGTTTTATCCAGGTTGAGTTTCAGGAATCGGTCAGACATCCATGATGAGATGGCTGACAGGCAGCATGAGTCCTTAGCCAGGACTGAGGGAGACAGGTCAGGGGTGGACAGATAAATTTGAGTGTCATCAGCATACAGATGCTACTGTAACCCAAACGAGGATATGAGACTACCGAGAGAGGAGGTGTACAGAGAAAAGAGGACCGGTCCTAGGACTGACCCTTGGGGAACACCAACAGGGAGGAGAGTGGGTGAGGAGGAGTTACCATTGAAAGAAACTTGAAAGGAGCGGTCAGACAGATAGGAAGCAAACCAAGAGAGAGCAGTGTCACAGATACCAATGGAGTGCATGATTTGTATTAGAAGGGGATGATCAACAGTGTCAAAAGCAGAGGAAAGATCAAGGAGAAGGAGCAGGGAAAAGTTGCCTTGAGACTTATAACACATTCATGCAACACTGCCAATGCAAGCTGTTGTTTAAAATAATATGAATGTATATATTTTAAATACTAGAAAATCAAACAAAATATTTGTGTAAAACATTTAATAGTCTTTTAATAAACTGAAAAATACAACCATTTCATACATAATTCTGGCTCAGATATCTGTACATGTCAAAAGTTTACAGTTTCAAAATAACAGAAAACAGATATGTTGTATGGTCAGGAATATTTTAGACTTGATAGTATGATATGGTGTTCCTGGCCAGTAATAAAGTGAGGCTAAGAGTGAAAGAGCTGAGATCTTTAGGAGTTCTTACACAGAGGAGTCCAAAAAAAAACAGTTCAATATATATCACAAAATGTTAAAATGCACATTAGGCATGAAAATGACTTAAAACCTCAAAAAAACATTTTCTGGTAACAAAGGCTTAGTGGAATAAAATGGTAGTTGCTTTTTAATGCAAAGTATTTTGGCTACTGCTCAATAAACCCACGTTTTCAAGTAAAATAACACACTAAAACATATTTGAATGCACAAAAACACAAAAATAGACTGCCTTGATCCAGCGCATGGTACTGCACATTGCCAGCATGCAGGAACAAACAAAAGTGTCTGAAGTACATATGACCCAGAATGCAGAACTTTCATAAATTTATTTTTATTTATCTATGTGTGTTACGCTGTCCAGCTGCCCTACAAAAAGTATCTGTAATTTGTAATTAACTGTAGAGACTCCAAAACAAATAAAGCTGCCTTTTAAATATTGGGTATCATTTTCCCTTACAAAGATTTAACAAAAAGTTACAAAAATAATGAAGTACTCCTTGCACACATAAGAACAATTAAATGAATTATGATATTTAAAGTCCAAACAGATATCAAGTATATTTTATGTCTCTCGGGAACATCCCTGCACCTGCTTATTATTTATCTCTGCTGCAAAACTATGATCTGCTTGATCCTAATTTTCTACACATTTCTAATGAATGTCCCTATTATAGTATTATATATTATAGTATTTTAATTAAAAAAATTACTATATTCTTGCATCCATACTGCACCTGGCAGCCAGCACTGGGCTTATTTCCCTACACACATCCTAAGGCCACTTTATGGGGGAACCAATTAGATAACTGAATGTTTTGGCATGCAGGGGAACCAAAGTGCCTGGTCGGAACCAATGCAAAGTTTTGAAATTCTATGTGGCCTTGCAATGTCCCTTACTGTGATAAGGATCCCAGATTAATATAAAGGATCCCAGCTTAAATAAAATAAAAAAACAGTGGTTCAATTAACACAGCAAAACAAAAATGAAAGTAAATGTTATATAGCCTCCCCATCAAATCAAGAAAATTAAAAAAAAAAAAAAAAAATACACCCAACATGGTCCTGCCCAGCAGTTAGCTGCATGGATTAGTCTTACAAAATTACTATGTTTTCCATTCATTTCAATAGCCAGAACATAAATATACATAGCAATTTTTGCTATATATAATGCACAGAAGAACCATCGACTGACATCATAGAAAAAAATAAAGTACGTTGTTACCAATGTACATATTTAAATATTGAAAATATTAAAAGAAAAACTTGAATAGGGAACCGTGTGCTTAAGTAAAAAACAAAATCTTAAGGTTAGTTATGTACAGTACAAGAATTTCAGCAAACATCACTGCAGTTCCCTATCCATTTATACGGATAATGACAATCAAATGCACTTGCTAATTATGTGGAAAGTAAGGGCAAAGTGTCCTATATTAACAGAACCAGGTTCACAGTTTCTCATTAAAAACAAAATTAAAAAAAGCATGTTTTGCATTATAACAAAAGTTGTATTTTTGACATGGCTATGGATGCCTTTGGTTTAAATTAAACTAGACCCTTCTCACTTCTAGCTTCCTAATATTGGTTCTTTAATATTTAGGTGACCCCATTGGTCGACAGGAGGACACGAGAGAAACAGAAGGTGTGGGACTGATCATGACTTGCCACCTTCCCTGTCAGATTCCAAGCAACCAATTGCATGTATTTTTAGCTACTTACTGTAATATACTTAATAATAAAGTTCAATTTTTCCCCAAGGCTTCAAACTGTTAAATTGTAATAATCATAATTATTATCCTTATTATCTATGCTTGCTAAAAGCCAATCTTAAAACGATATCTAGATAATTTTAGAATGAGGGTCAAAATTAATTACAAACCATCTCAATATAAAAGTGTCAATGGAATACATCCGAAAGGGACTCAAGTAGTGAACAAATTCACAATATCCTATGTCAAGGCTTAAAAAACACTACATAATCTTATTTAAGTTTGATAAATTCTCTCTGAAAACATTCTATCTCCTGTACTTAAGTCATAAAGCCCACATGTAAGACCACATGAAGCAAAAGGATTTTTTTTGCCAGGGGTTCTACCATTCTTAACTTTTATCTGGTCCAATATGATGCATCAGTTATTTTGTCCACTATCCAATGTCTTTAAGACATTTGCTCAAATGATCTTTATGGTTTAAGATTATTTACTTTTTTTGAGGTGTAGATACATAGTAATGGTTGTATTCTTTTTAAAGTAACCTTACACGGCTCAGCTGCTTTAGCTTTTAGGCTAAAAGCATTTTTTAGGAACAGAAAATACTTGCAAATCTACTTGACTAAAACGGTCTTCTATAAACCATGTCTCCCCCTCCATTCATGTTTGGAATATCAAAACAGCAGCCTTGATCACAGTTATGTTTTACAGGATTGAAAGGTGGAGGGAAAAAGCCTAAAAAAACCCAAAAAATCAAATGCAGCGACTACATACACATGGACCAGTAAACCGGAGGTACCTACTAGGCAGTGATCCTGAATGGTAGCCAATTACAGAAATAGGCAGAATCCATACCTCCAAACAAGTTCAGTTAGACTGCCTTTGGCCTAATACACACAGGCAGATCAGTGCCCAACACTGATCCATTCAATATTCTTATTGGTAATGAAATTATCAAAAGTCCCAAAAACGATTCTGCCATTGTTTATCCTGGTTAGAAATGATTCCATGTACTCCATCATCTAGACATATCAATATTTAATAGCACATTTGATCTATATATCTGAATTCCCTTCAGATTTACTTAACATGCAATCATTCTGAACAGATTTGACTTGGAAGTGAAAATGTGACCATGGGTACTAGACCCTAATCTAGTTCTGATATTGTATATGTGTTAGTCTGCAACCACAGGTTTCAATCACCTTACTGGTTATCTTACCAATTGTGGAATACATAAAATTAGTTCACCATCTACCTTTATATAAATGCTATGCAATAATATATTTTGAAATGTTGTTTCAGTGACATTCTGGATTCAGTGCTGTAACAGAACAGGATTGCTAACCTTTACATTTACCAGGGAATTGATTTGGCACGTGTGCTTGCAACCCTGTAGGACTCCTCTAACAAACCACCCACTTTATTGGCCTCATTTAGGGTTATAACTCTGATCGAGATCGAGTTATCCGAGGACCTTTCCTTATTTCCTTCCTTTTTTCTTCTTTTCGTCTTCTCTTCTCCTCTTCTCTTAAAGCTTTCTGAAAGGCATCTGCATTTGATAAAAACTATAAGAAAGAAGATAATTATTACCTTATTCAAGTTTATTTGTTTGTAACATACTACTGATATTTATGTAAAGTTTCATTCTTTGGTGGTTTATTTTTCTTGCCAGATACTCCTTTAACCTGCATTATGCTGTCTCTTAGAATACCTTACTCTTTTAGACAATTATTGTGTTCACACTTATTTCTTGATTAAAATCATTCAAATCAAAATGAATACAAAAAACATACAATCCCAAACAAAATGTTTCAGTAGAAAGAGGTGAATTAGCAGGAGCTGTATATTTTAAAAAAGCAAGAAAAGAAAAACAGCATAACCAGGATATATACTGTACAGGTAGTCCCCGGGTTAAGGACGTCAGACATATGGATGTCTCCTAGATATGAAAAGGGCTTCCCTGTTTGCATGACAAAACCTTGAAGGGGGGGGGGTTACATGATTTGCAGAAGATATTTTTTGCTAAACACAGTTGAGGTTGTGGGTGATCGTAGAGGGGTGAACTCTTTCTGCAGCCTCAATTTATTTTACATTGTAGGCCTGTAATTCACAGGCATAACTCACCAGAATATGTTGAAACAAGGGTCTGAGTATATTAAAGTTTGAAACACAAAATCATGTCAAAATAATAAATTAAATGTAATAATAAACGTTAAATAATAAACACAAAAATAGCAGACCATTTATCTCATGAACTAATAAACATCCCCGGTGTAGTATATTTTAAAACAAGGGACAGCACAGAGTCCAACGTCCCAGTAGAGTCCAGTCTGGGCAATAGAACCGGGTTTTTTTTCTAATTTTTATCCCGGCGTCATCCCGCTTAGAGCACATTCTTGTTGGCGCTTCCTTTTTTGCACTTGGTGGCACATGCTACATAAAGTTAAGAGCAGTCAGGCGTTCTGGGTTACGTTACATAGAAGGTCAGGTTGAAAAAAGACATAAGTCCATCAAGTTCAACCACTAGGGAAATAAACATATCTTAGTTTAAAACCCTATGGACATAGCTGGTTCCGTATATCTATATATAGTAAGTTTTAGCATAATTATAATCACTAAAGGGGGCACTCTTTCACACACAGTGGCAGAGGTTACACATATCGCATCAATACTTCTGCCATTTATTAGGACTGAACTTCAGCCATACCTTGCAAGAGGTTGAGATTCCCATTCTGTACTAAAATTGCTTACTCTGGATTTACTGGGCATTGTGAGCATCCTACAATGTGCTTTACAAGCTGAAGCAAATCTTAGAATTTAAGCAATAAGCCTGTCAAAGCCTATCCAAACATATTGGATAGGAATATTGCAATTGTTTCAACTAAAGTATTACCTTACTTAGGAGAAGGGGATACTTCTCCAGTACATAGAGACTAGACTTTCCCTTATCACTGGCTTAGCACTATTAACAAAATCACTACTAGCGTTGGACATGGCAAAATAGGAGCTAGGTCTGTGGCCACTGGGGCAGACAATACTAATGTGTATATCATTTTATGCTTTCCTGCTGCACCACTGTGAATAGTGAGGGAGGGGAAAGAAGGGAGCAAAGAGTAAATGTTACTCAGTAAATGACCACTATCTGAATACTTCAATGGTGGAATTCTTCAGTCATTCGTATCACATTCCCCATAATATCTCTAGGTTTTACAATCTCAGGCACTAGGTTATCTGCTAGCACTTTCTATCCTTTACTGCAGCTCCTTTTCCCACTATGTCAGCAGCCCTTCTTGTACTTCTCTCACTGCTAACAAACATACAACATAGTGACAGAGTATTTACATACTGCAGAGTATTTATTTTTTTTCCAGATCAACCTAATAAATAAAAAAAAATATCAAGGAATTAAACAAAAATGCAGGTTTGTTATGGAAAGTACACGAAAACCAAACATTCTAAACTTTATTTTTGAGTATGAATAACATTGAAAAAAGTTACACCCTCTATAGTTTTTACTTCCTTTGAACAGGTGTCAAAAAAAATAAAAGTCTTTTTTGGCAAGGTCTTCTCTAGGGGCAAATACAGCAATATAGTAATTGTATTTGTAACAGGGAGGAGTTAGAAACGTTTTCATGTTTCTATTGCTGACTGTGTCCACCTACTTCCTGATGAAAGTGTCAGTAAACAAGGAAGTGAAAATCTCCCCCAATGGGCACCCAGAGAGCAATAAAACTCTGACAGAGGTTCTAATTTGTATGACAAAAATGCTTTGGCTGGAAAAAAATCTGTGCAGAAGGGACCAAGTATACACCTGTCTATTTTCATATGCCAATGTAGAAGTGTTATCCAGACACACCTTCATATGCTTTAGGTGACCAGATGTTTGAACATAGTAAAGGATTCAAAACGCAGCTGAAATATTTCCATCATTATCTGGGAATAATAATCTGGGGTCAGGTATCCATGGTGTTGCCTTGTTCAGGAAACCACCTTTTCCTCAACCCCAAAATTCAAGCACCATGATGTTAAAGGGATTTAAAAAGTAGGGTGTTTTCCCTCCATTGGGGTTCAAAGAAAACCTCCAAAAACCCTTTATTTGCCCAAAATACAATCTAACAACAAACAAGCAATTCACCATAAATTAGAGTAGCATGAAGCCTGCCAGCATCATCCCACCCTTGGGTTATACAAAATTACTTGTCTAGCAGAAAAAAGTCACATTAACTCCCAGTTAGGTTTTAGCTCTTTTGTACAAGCTCTTTAGCCCTTTACAGTATGAGTATTTTACAAGTTCAAAAATTTAAACATTAGTGTTCACAGCTTTGTCCTAAAACTTTCTATAAGGGTTTTTAATTATGTTTATAATAATTCTGTGCACTGATAAGGTTTTTCTGTGGTATGTCACAGACCCTAAAGTATATTATCTTCAAAAGATTGGTTTTAATGCATATAGTGGCTTAAATGGACTATCATTTAAAATCATCATCTATCATTTCAAAGCAAATGCTTATTTTTTCCCCATTTCTACTGTCAGAGACATAGTCAGTGCTGAAACCATAACCTAATGTACTATATGCTGTGTAATATGTTGGCACTATATAAATACTGTTCAATAATATAATAACTGTCTCTTCTTAATCCTCCAATTCTTTACAGAAAATCATTTTCTGAATAGGATCAAAAGTGTGATGGGAGTTAGCTACTTTACCTAAAAATGAATCAGGGACACAATGTAGTAATACAGAAGTGTATTCGGAGCTTCATTTTTGCAAAATACATATGTTTTATAGAACCCCAGTGTATTTAGAAAATAAAGACATTTTACAAGTTAAACTTAAGGATAAGTTTCTGCAAGTAAACAGCAGCAAAAGAAAAAGATAAAGTTGTGAATGATAAAACTGTGGAGCTCTCACATGGTGCCAGATATATCCTGCATGTTTTCAGCTTCAGACAGGTAATGCCCTCTGTTCTGATTTAACAAACCAGTTGGGCAGATCAGGTCTATAACATTCAAACAGATTGCCAGGTTCAGGCTGCTAGTTCCAGTTATTCTTCCCTAGGATCATTAAAGTGGCGAGTATGTTTTTTTTTTGGGCTAGATATGATTGCACAGTGGACTATATTTTTTTTTCCTGTAGTCTCTGAATTTAGCTGGTGGGAAAGTGAATTACATGGCACTCAAAGTAGTAACAACAAAAAGATTCCTACAATGATAACATTTGCAATGTTAACTATATTTCCCTGCATTGCCGTAGAAACTATGTGTCTCTTATGGAGGGAAATGTCCTAAAGTCAATGGAAAAAGACAGCGAGCATTTATCAGGAAACTTGGGGCTAGTACACACAAACAGATCCACTGCCAATTTAAGGCTCCTTCAACAGATCATGTTTCTGAACAGTAAATCATTTGAAATGAAACAAGAAAGAAAAAGCAGGGGATTTATGGCTATAAGGGCTTGTTCCTAGACATAGATCGACTGCCAAAATAAAAGTAGCGTGAACATGTAAGAAAGGAGTAAAGCTGGATCCTGAATACCCGACGCATTTCGCCGGTAAAGACTACCTCAGAGGATTTTAGGGAGAGCCAGTAGTAGTACTAACAGAGGTAAAGGTACAAAAGAGAAATAGTTATATTCTTTTCAGCAGAGAGAAAAAAAGAAAAAAAATAATATATATATATATATATATATATATATATATATATATATATATTCATTCATGTATCAGTCAAAATGCATGTATAAATCAAAAATTGTATGTCATTATTGAATTCCCAAATAATGTCCAAAAAAATCATCCATATCCAAACAAAATAAGTAGTTTATTAATTGGTCAATATCCAATTAACTTCACGCACATGTACAATATCCTTAAATAATCATGTGCTGTGCACCACTTTCTTCTAATATTTGTTTGTATAATATAGCAGCAAAGGAAAAAAAGTCACTTTATGAAAGGCCATAAAAATTTTTTATTCACAACCCCAACAAACCTTTTGACCACTATAAAGACATTGGGCTCTATGAATAATATACTGATACAAAGAGGGCTGGTTGTGACATATCAGTCCAAGACTTTATATCACGTTAGATATTATATAGTTAATTTAACAATAAAGTATATTCTAGGAAAAAAATGAATGTGGTCAAATTAATGCCTGAAGGTAACCCCCCATCCTTACCCAATGCCTTTTTGTAATCTGGGACAACCAACTAGCATGACTATATAATTCTTCACTATCAGTCCTGGTACCCCCCCTAAATCTGAATACTGCTTTAAATTTCAACATTGCGTAAGCTGTTTTCTTCACCACTCTTCTCTTGCTGTGTAAATGCTGTTGATAGCCTAAGGGGACCTTCTGGCTGGTAGTTTTTGATTAAATTATTTAACCTTTAACACAGTTAGTCATTAACATATATATATATATATATATATATATATATATATATAATACATGCAAGAAAAAACACAGCACTGAATTTTTAAAGAGGTAATATAATAAAATTATTAGAATTAACTCCTTACCTCCATGTTGTCAGTTTTGAAAGGATTCCGATAATCAGGCGACTTTTCACTAATGCCCAACTCTTGAGACATCTAAAAACATGAAACCCAACAATATATAATATGGCAAATAGACAGAAGCTGTACTAGAATGAATCAATACTGTAGCCATTTTATTTTTCTATGATCTCTTCCTTGAAACTTTTATAGGGTTCACCAACAAGACTACAGAACTAATTCATCTACAAGAACTTAGAGAAGACTTAATTTATTGACACATATTAGACATACCAAAGCAAGGAGCTGGGAATGTGGACCATCATTGAAGATTCCACTCAGGTTGCAGAAACCTATGCCCCACCGAATTAGGTTGTTCCAGTTGGAATTCCGGTCAAAATAATGATGAACAATTTTTGGGAAGCGAAGCACCACATCACCAAAGAATGCTGAATTTTCTACTGTGTGGGAATAAGCTGGATCCAGAGAAGAAAAGAGGTGGGGGGGGGGGGGG
>NC_092865.1:42369940-42373678 GCF_032062135.1 Pyxicephalus adspersus | reverse complement strand
TGGCTTAGAAAAGAAAGCCAGCTGGCTTTCTCCTCTAAGCCGGCCGGCTTTTTCTTTTAAGGACAGGGACACCCGACGCTGGAGGACGACGCTGGAACACGGAACCGACGCTGGATTAGCACAGCGGGACCAGGTAAGTGGGGATTTTAGTGTAGGCGAAAAAATACGGGGTTAACCAAAAGAGCAAAAATATTTAGTGCGAGAAATTACGGGCTTAGCGGTTAGGGGGTTAAAGATGTTCAATAAACCATTAGGTTAGAGTCCTGAAGCAGGCCAATTATGTGTTAACTATACAGCAACAGCCTTGTTATGGCAATTGCACATGCACTAAATTTCTTCCAACTAAACCGAAACATAGCCAATCCACTTAATACAAGTTTTACATGGCCAAACAGATGTAGATTTGTTGTCTGAATATTAGCAGAGTGTTCAAAAATGTGAATAAAGCTCAGAGCATTTATTTCAATACATGCAAATTCATTGGGAACAGTGCACATTATATTCTAAATCAAAACTGAAAATGGAATAGTAGGCTGTTCAAAAGGTAGCAGCGTTTGTATTCTTCTATACAAACAAACATTGTAACATGTACACAAACGGTGTAAACTGAAAAATGTTTCAAGCTTTTGATTTCCTGATTTATTATGAAGTTTTGATTGAACTATTATTAAATTGTATACCACAGTTACTGAGAACATAGTTAACCAATTTTTGGCAACTGTGAACATTTATCCCCGCCAAGGATGGAATGACTACACTCCACTTTTACATTTCTTGGTTTTGCCTTAGAAACAGATTTTTGATATCAACGCACACGTTTTCTATTGGATTAGGGTGCAGGGATTGGGCTGGCCTTTGCATAACATCATTCTTCTTGGTATAGTACAAAGATGTTGCTGGTGTATTTGGGGTTGTGGTCTTGTTGAATCACCCATTTCAAAGGAATTTCCTCTTCATCATAAAGCAACATGACCTCCAAGTATTTTGATATATTCAAACGGATCCATGATCCCTGGTATGCAATAGGTAGGCCTAATGCCACACTATGAGAAACATCTCTATATCATGATGTTGCTTCACCCTCTTCACAGTGTACTGTGGCTTGAATTCAGTGTTGGCGGTTGTTTGATGAATTGTCTGCAGCCCTTAGATCCAAAAAGAACAATTTTGCTTTCATCTGTCCACAAAATGTTGTGTCATTTCATTAGGCCCGTTTTCTTCCACATTTTTCAGGTTTCGGTTGCCATTTTAAAGCATTTGGGATTATTTTGGCTGAGCAGCCCATCATTTTCTGCACTTTAGATATTTTCCCCTCTCCGATCTCTTTTTTTTTTTTTTAAGCCAAATACACTGTACTTCTGAACAATGTCTGAAACGACCCTTTTTTATGTTCAGAGAGAAATGCACTATTTTCAGCATGTACAGCAATTGACGTCTATTTTTTCACAGAATGAATGACCTCACTAATTGAAATCCACACTGCTATTATTTTAAACAGCCTAATATTCCCTTTTCACTTTCTGTAAAGAAAAAAAGAAAAAATTATTACATTTGTCTTATGTTTTGATTTAAAATAGAACAGTGTTCCCCTGCACTGGTATGTATGCAAATAAAGGTTATTATAAGGATTTTAGGTTTCTTTCACTTTTTTAAACACAGTGCTAATATTCTGAACACAATTGTAACTGTTCTCATTCACACAATCTTGCCAAATTTTTAGCACTAAAAGTAATCACTGCAAGTACTCAGCATTGCAAACTTGCAACTATGGCACCTGTCTGCTAAAAGAGAAACATGTAATGCCAAGATGCTACTTGATACTATTCTTAAGTAGGCAAAAAAATAGGTATGTAATGGAGGACCTTTGGGAAGTAGGCTTTCAAACTTTGTGGATATTACAGACACCAAAACAACAACCAAGCGTATAGTTTAAGATTGGGAAATCCATCATAATAAACCAAGTACACAGAAAGGGAACAGGAAATACATCACATAAACTGGAATGACCAAAGTCATAGGGTAAGACACAGGAAAAATGACAGGTTATTGTTATGGTCCTTGTTTGATGATCATGATGTATTTCCTCTTCCTCCTTTACGGCTTTGGCCAATCCACTTCCTGTGATATATTTCTGGTTCCCTTCTGGGGACTGTTTTTATTTCCTGTTCTATTACCTTGATTTTCTGTATTATTTATTATATATAACGAGAATGTAATTTGGATCAAAGGATACCTTGAAATTAAATGACAATCAGTTGATCTTTAAGCTCTGAGTTTAATACTTTTAATCTTGAAAGATGTTGTGGTTTATTAGGTCACTTAGGAAATGTGAGTGTATATGCTTTTAAAGTTTTTTTATTATTATTTACATTTAATAAACTATTTCACTTTATGGTTCTGTCTTTATTTTATGTTGCCAATCTTTAAGAATACAGTAAAGATAGAAGAATGTATAGTGTGCTTCAGATGATACAAAGCACTTGATATATGTGTAATCTACTGATCCAGGGAACATGTTTTTCCCCCCAAGGGAACTGATAATATTGAAGTTTGTACTGCCTTTCCATGATAGGAATTTATATAGGTGAGTTTGTATCAGCAGGTTGTATGACACTAAATATGATGCTCTGCGCACAGAGTAGATCAGTAATTCATACAATGGGCAATACCTTTTGTAGTACTCCATTTTTGGTTTCGTGTTCATTATTTAAAGGGCCTATTACATTTTACTTTTGTTTCTTGTTAAAGTATTTGTAAAGGGTAGGGAGTGATGCAGTTATACTAATAAATGTGAACATATTTTTTTTTTTTGAGAGCCATTAATACTGTGTCAGATTTTACATAATTATCGTTAGTTTATAAAGATTATTATATAACAGTGTGCAAGTTTTAGACAGATGTGAAGAAATCTTGTAAACTAAAAATGCTTTCACAATTAGATGTGTTATGTTTTTTTTTAATCAATTAACAAGGCAAAGTTAAAGAACAGAAGAGCAGATGTCTCATTTACCTATGATGTTCAGTATATTGTTGACCGATAGTCATCTGTATGTTTTGACTATGTCATGCAATTTTTTGTAATGTTTACTGTTGGTTTCTTGGATGTTAAATTTAAAAATAAATGTTAAAGAACAGAAGAGAAAAAAAAATCAAATCGATATTTGGTGTGACCATCCTTTGCCTTAACAGCAGTAATGCTGTTAAGGCAGTATTCCCGAGTGTGACTTGGGGTGGATTTTCTAGGCAAAACACTCGGGGTCACTTTTAACTAATATGTGTATATATATATATATATATATATATATATAATAAATAAAACACTTGCCTTGTTCTGTCACTGTCCCCCGGCGTCCTGCTGGCCCCCGCAGGTCCTGGGGACACGTCCTTCCTCCTCGATCTCTAGTCGTGAAGTGCAGAGACGAGATCTACGGGGTTTCCTGGCGACGGCAGTGCGGGTGGGAGGATCAGCAGGAAATTCAAATAATTTTGTATTGGATTCAATACAAAATAGATATATATATATATATATATATATATATATATATATGCTACTGTACATTTACATTACATTTTCAAATATTTTTATTTGCATTTTAACCTCCTTGCAGTTAAGCCCGACCTTCGCTCGGGCAAAAAAAAACTGCAAGGATGGTTAAGCCCGAGATTTTGTACATGCTTACTTACCTGGTCCCCCTGTGCTCATCCAGCGTCGTCCTCCATCGATCATCGTCCGCCAAT
>NC_092865.1:42357522-42369031 GCF_032062135.1 Pyxicephalus adspersus | reverse complement strand
TAAAAAAAAATTTCATGAAAAACAGTGGATCACTTTTGGTACAGAAATCTAGACCTCAGTGTAACGCTTAGGTGGTTAAAGTTTATTACTAAATTTATGAAATATTGGTGAGAAAAATAAATTTCCATGCAAAAAATTGTACCGTTTTTTGCCTGGAAATTTGGACTGAATTAGACCGCTAGGGAGGTTAAAGAGCAGCATCGGGCCTTGCTAATATAGTATAATTACCTTGTGTTTTGCTGCAGTGCTCAGCCTTGCCATGGTGTATGACCTGCAATATAATTCGGTCTTCCACTATTCCTCATCCAGTTTTTAGCATCCTACACAGCTGTTTTTGTTTCAGTTAATGACTGTGCTACAACCTATATATGAATATGATTATCATTAGCACCTATTTGTTATAATTGGTTATTCAACTAACTATAATCCTAGAAATCCCTGACTTTGTGCAGATGTATAGGATTTGATACTGGTTTGAAAGCCAAGGGCAGTCGCACCAAATATTGTGTGTTTGTAAATTATTAAGAATAGGAAAAGAATAATAGTAATAAACAACCAGAATATATATTTGTGAAACCCAAAAAAAGTACATTTTTACCTTAAGCATTTTTTTTTACACCTGTCAATCTTTTGAACAATATTTTATATTGCACATTAGTCGAGATGGTACATTGAGCAATTGATAAATTTGCATTCGGACCAATATTTGAAGGTCTTTGAACAGCTAGACATAGTTTAACAAAGTAAAGTCACAATTAGAACAGGATGAAAGGCAAGAAAAGGCAGCAAGAACAGAGCTCCAGAAAGGGCTTACAACTGCTTTTCTCTTAGGCCTTTAAAAAGGGGCATGTCTTCTTCTGAACTAGTAAGCACCTTTTAAAGTTGAGACATCTCACAGGGAGATATTTTACAAACAAATTACTGTCAATCTTTTTAAGTCATAAATCATGTTTTTCAAACTACAAATGTTTTTCTAAGATATGTTAAATATTAACACTCAAGTAAACAACTGCAACTTGCAACTACATGATGCATACCATCTTTAATCTTCTCGTCTTCAGGAAATGGACCATCAGGCTGTATTCCAGCTGCAATGAGAATTGCTCTAGAGTCCTCCAGAACCTGTTACAACAAAAATCATCATCATGAAAACATTCACATACTAAAAACATTTTTAAATACCTAATTTCCCTTAATTCTGGAAAAAAATTACAAAATCTCTATTACCCAGGTAGCGATAGGAAACCATACATGAGTCTACTACACATCCATACAAGAGATTTGTCTGATCTTTATTTTTCGTAAATATTATTTCAATTTTTTTGATGTTATGTAATAGAAAATAAATAAAAAAAAAACTGTAAAAACACAACCACTTCATGGGACTAGCCAAGTAGCAAAGGTCCCTTGCATTTCAATTAACTAGTGCATCCATAAGATGTATTAGACTAAAATGACCATGTTTTTTTCTTTGTGAACTAAAGAACACTTGGAGATGTACTGGAGATTAGAAAAAAGGGGGGGCCCAAGTGATGGGGGAAAAAAACAAATATATGAATGTCCTTTAAATTTGTTCTTCTGATGAAGTTAAGTAGGCAAAACGCATGAAGAACATAGAGAGCTATATTGACGCAAATAAACCAGGACTTAAGGTTTATAGGAAGCCTTTGTATAGAAATAATTGAAACATTGATGTACAAATGCAATTGTTTGACATGTTCATGCTTTTATGTATTTGTTGATAAATTGTTATTGGACTTTATCCTTAATCATACTAATGCACATAAAGTACCACAAAAAATCCACATATACAAACATTGTTGTATTTGTGGCTCGAGTTTAGGATAAAAGGGGATGTGGTACATTGATTTAGAATACTGCAGGATATATTAAAAACCCTAAAAGAAAACGAATGCACTACACTGAAGCAGCAATACATGTTTTTATATTTGAGTTTAAATGTACATTTTCACATTACAGATAATATACAAAATGAACGATAATTCTTAAAGTTTGTGAGTAAGAATAAATGAAAATGTTTATATATTAAAATAGCAAAATGTCCCATAGGTATGACTTATTTCCATAATTTCTGAACAGATCTTAAAACATCAAGGGATTCAGCGGATGGAAATGTCTCACCTTGAAAAGGCCTTTTAGCATTATATCAATAATCTTGTACTGTTGGTTGACATCATTTAGTTCAATCAAATTATTGAGGGCATTGATCTGATCCTTTCTCTTTACCTCAAAAAGCTTCTTATCTGCAATCTGTCAAGGACTCAACTGTGAAAAAAAGCTGTTCATAAAAACTAAAAAAAAAAGATTTTTTTTTTAGTATGCCAGTACAGAACAGCATTGTTCAACAAAGCTTGAAATCATTAGAGCAGAATCAAATTGAAAAAAAAACCCAGTCTACTCCACCTGCACCTTTCGTTTTCAAATATAAAGCAGCACCAAAAAATGTTAAGTACATCAGCCATTTATTTTAGGTTTAGGACAAAGTAGAGACGTACTGTAATTTTTCTCTGGTTTAAACTATCATCTGTGCCCTAGTTGGGGAGATTGGTCCCAGCGTCTGGCTGTGTTAGATGGAAAGAAAATGAGCGAAATCTCCTAAACCAGAACACAGCCATAAAACCCCTTTTTTTTACCACGTTGGGAGAAGAAAACCTTCACTATCCCAACATAATTCCTTCCCCTTTCACCCTAATCTCTGAAAGACCTCAAAAAACTGCTTCCCCCGACATTTCTCCATAGTCCAGTCACCTATGCCTTACTGGAAAACATTTCACCTGGAATGCCTCAACTTCCCTGAAACAGACATCCCTTTCCAACCTCCTCAACCTTATCCCTGACCGATATCCCTTCCTAGAAAATGCCTCAACCTTCCTTCCCCCCCAAAAGACACCTCTCTTCAGCTAACACACAAACCTACCACCATAAGAACTTCAACTGACAACTATAAAAGTTGTAAGCACAAGGAAAATACTGAACCAAAAGCTCCCTTTTTTTTACCTTTTCACATTATCTGTCATTATAATAACACAAATACTTCTGGAACAGGAGTTCTTAATAGTTATTAATTGAGTTGTGCTAGGATTGTATTTCAGCAGATGGGTAATAAAATGTAGGCAGAATGCCAATAATATATTTATGCCAAGAAATTGGATTAATGTTTTTCCTAGAAAAGAGTCCCAGAAATTTGAAGACCGCTGAACATTATTACAGTCTGCTCTTATTTTTTGCCTAATCGCTATATGTCGAATGATCTGAGCATATCATTATTTAAAAAAAAAGCAGCTTATACTTTAACTCAAAATGGTGCACAAATGAAAAAAAAATAAAAAAGAAACACTGATACTGAAAACTATAAATGGATACAGATTTCAAAAGCTGTGTCTTTCTTCTGCTTGTTAGTGTCGGACAATTCCCCCAAGGGCAGCAAGGCAAACAAGAGAAAACTCAATATTTGGTGAGGTTCCATCACAGGCCCCTGTAAAACAAGACAGAAAACTTACATGAAATACATTTTTCCACAGAGAACAACTCTTTCCGTTCCCTCCACCCACTCTTCACATTAGTATTTAAACATACAGACCTCAAATCAGATGTTTTATTGCTCCAGGTGGCAAACCCACAGCCACGGACCATGTCCCCCGTATGGATCACAGGCTCAGGGAAGCTTGTGTCTTTTTACAGTGATGCTGCCAGTTTTTTTATCATCTGTTTGTACTATTGGGTCAATTTTGTCCCCTTCACCAGATACGTTGTCCCCTTAACTTCTTCTGCAGACTTTGTTCTATTTCTTCTTTCTAGCCAGATAGATGATACCCTGTGCATGTGCAAGTGGACTGCCTACACATCCAAAAACTACCAAAACCACTAACAGTCCATTCATTGGATTGCTCATGAAATGGATTTTGTTCCCATTAGTTTTTACCAGAAACCTTATTGCACCTTTTCAAACCTCCCAAAATCAGTTGAACTGATATATTGAGCCTAACAATAATCAACCGTCAAGCACCCCAATGTTGTTCTCTCTGTGGTATGTAATCTTCGAAGATTATTTTCATTGTCTTCTGGCTGCCATAATGGAGATTTAGGACTCATCCCCACTAAAGCATTGCGGCGCATTTTACTTATTGCATATGCATTACAGCTTGACTTACAATGCACAGTGATTGCAGCTTGGCGCACACAAACGTAGTGCAGTCTGCATTTTTTTTTAAGAGCAATTCACTGTCTTAGAACTTGTTCACACCAGTGAGTTGCAAAAACAAGTTCCTTCTATATGAAGTAGCTGACAAACTCTGTTTATTACACATAAATGTATTGCAGTATGCAATTTTAAAGCTGCGATGCATTTCTATGAAGCATATGAGGTGCCACTGACAATAAATGGCAATCCAGTGCAACAACACATATGCTATTAGTTGCAAAAACACTTGTGTTTCTGCAATGTACTGGTGCAAATTAACCCTTAGGATATGCACTGCCCTTATGCAATATTCAGAATGAATAGGTATGTGTGAAAACTTGTTGACTGCAGCAGATTGCAATGAAAATTGCAAAGGCATTTAGTAAAATGCACAACATCACTATATGGCAACAACTTTTTTCCACATATTAAACTTTTGTTTAAAAAAAAAAAAAACACACACCATATTAAGATGCAACCATGGCAATATACATGGTTATTTTTGCACTCTTACGATTAATGTCAAATTAAAGTCAACAAATATTATTTGAACCAATATACACGATCATGGAGTGCACAGCATGGTGCCACTTGTTTATCTCCCCCTTAATAGGACAGAACAGTGCTGTGTGTATAGTGCTCTTTTGGTTCCGGCGCGAGTAAGGTATCCTATGCTACTTTTCCCCAGCTTCCATGGAGAGAGCTCTTGCTGGAGACCTGACCTGAGGTCCTGGCGGGGCTCCCTGGCTTTTGAACTTTCACCTTGCATCTCTCATACCCCATGCTGCATGGAAAGTGTGTCTACTGTCTTGACAGCTAGGAGGACAGCTCTGCAGCTGCCTAGTGGAGTGTAAACTTGCTAACATGCTCCATGAAGATCTCCCTGAACTGGACCACATTAAAAGGGCACTGGACCGTTGAGGCACAAATACGAAGACGATGTAAAAACTCTGCATACTAATGGGATCGGTATTACAAAGCCCCCAATTATATGGGTTACTGGACACCCATGACAAAAACAACTAGAAACATGAAAACATTTTGAAAATATAAACACAGTGTTGCCCTCCCAGCTTTTTGACCTCCCAGCTACAACTTCCCCCCACCTCCTGGAGAGAACACCCCAGTGTGAGGTTAAACATAGTTGCAATGTTACCTTTTTTATTTCAAAGATTTGGAACATTGACACAATTGGGGGTCCCAAATAAAATAGGTATTAGATCAAACCAATGACTATCTCAGGAGATTTCCTCATATGTCATCACCTCTCACAACAATGTGGATTTTTAAAGTCCTAATGGTTCTTTTTGAACTACTAATTATAATTAAGAGGGTTTAAAACAACTTACCTGACGCTCACATACAAATAAGTAAAATATGCTGATACAGTGCTCAACCCAGAATTTCCCAAGCTGGGTGGGAAGAAATTGCAGGGGGGTGGTGACCCAACTCATCAGTAACCACCCAAAAACGTCAGGTGGTCGCTGAAAAGCGCAGAGTGGTACGAACGGCAAAAAGGGGCTGGGGATTACACTGTGATATTATCCACAGCGACCATGAGAATATTGTGCAATATAAAAGTATAATACAATATATAATACATTTTACTCTGATAGCCGGGCTCTGCTGATATTTTTAATATTATATGCCATGATGCGTTTTGTCAGGTGTCTTTGCTATAATTGTAGATCTTTGGACAGTTTTAGCATTGTGTCACTTGCATCATCACCATATTGTTATGGGTTAAAAATCCTGTTGCATTGCAATTATAGGAGGTTAGCATTAGTATAGGTTAGATTGAGCTATGTAATTACACAGAGGAGCAGGTGCAGAGGGATGTCTGATCTGATGACTATGGGAGATTTAAGAAACAGGAAGTGAGATTATTTGATGAAATGGATGAAGACTCAAAGTAACGGGAATGTTTATAATCCTACTATAGAGGAAATCACATACCTACTATTTCTGACATTCAGAAACTGACCTCAGGTACATTTTAAAGAGGAACTATACGCAAAACTAAAAAACAAAAAGCACCGCCATCTTCGTCTTTTCTTACGGGTTCTTCACCCTAGAATAAAAACAAAATTTGTCAATCTCACTGCACATGCGTGAGATCGGCAAATTTTTCTATTTGAGCAAAAAGGCTCCTTCTGCGCTTGCCCGGGATACTCAGGGATGTGCAGAAGGAGCCCCCAAGAGCCTCCCAAGATGCCTGCCGTAGATATCCCAGGAGGTTTTGTGCTCCAATTCATTCTCGACCGCCTATGCGGCTGGGAATTAGGGGGCAGTGCTGCAAAAAAAAAAAAAAATGAATTTTTACCTTACATAAAAGGGTTCTCCACCCTTTTATGTAAAGTGAAAATTCTGAGTTTAGGTACGCTTTAAGTCAGAACTGCTTTTTGACCATACAACTCAATTTGTTCTGTAATTTAAACATGCAGATTAGGTGGAGGTGGCCTAAAAGAAGGTCAACTAAAGGTCAATTTTTTTTTTTTTTTTTTTAATATACTTTGAAGGCTACTTCACATATCTCTTCTCCAGCACCCATCTGATTCATAGTCCCTACCCAACTACTACGCTCTTTAGACATGCAGAAAAACAAACCCAATATGGTGGGATCTTGGAAAGGATCAAGCTGTATAGCAATCATCACATCAATAGGGTGCATTTCACAAATCCCTACTAATATAATAATACCGAATGTGTGAAACAGGTTAATGCTACTTGTAGTGATCACTGTATAATTTAATTCTTTAAAAAATGTTTGCTGGTTTCCCCCAATTTACTGGACATTTAATCTGCATGTTTAAAGAGGAACTAAACTCAAAAGACCCCCAAAACCAAAAAAAAAATCACTTACTTCTATTTCCACAGGGCTGCCGATCGATCCGGAGGTCAATCTTCAATCCAGGTCCCGCGTCGACCCAGCATCTGTCTTTGGACCGACGCTCTGGGCACCGCCATCTTCTCCTTTTTTTCTACCTACGTCACTAAACCCAAGATGTGTTTTTTCTACCTACGTCCGTCACTAAACCCAGGATGTGATCTCACGCATGTGATTTTTCTGCACATGAGTGAGATCTGCATTTTTTTGCCTTTTCACAAAAAGGCTCCTTCTGCGCATACCCAAAATGCTCAGGCATGCACAGAGATGCATGACATATGTATCCCGGAAAGCTTTGCACTCCCATTCATTCTCAATCGCCTAGGTGATCAATAATAAGGGGGTGTTGCTGCATCCTTTTTCTTTTTTTTTTTACAAAGGTATTGCACTGAAAAAAAAAAAACAAACAGAATTTTTACTTTACATAAAAGGTTTGTCTACCCTGTTGTGTAAAATGAAAATTGTGAGCTTAGAAACGCTTTAAATTACAGAACAAATACTCATAGAAGCATCTGTGCACCTCCCCCCATCCATACTGCAGGGGCAGTCCAGTTACATAGAGGGGGACCTGGAAAGAGAAGGTATGATGGTTACCACTAGTTGAACAGCCCCTTTCATAATACAAATGCCCTGCCTGTCACGCTGCTCCAAAGGCTTCAGTATATTTAAAGTCACTTGCATGGAAAGTGTGTTCCGATTAGGCATTCTGATTTTTTTTTAAATTATTGTTCCAGTTCAGTACTGATGCCTTGTATCTAAATTGTAGAGGAGGCCAGAAGATGTTATATTTGGATAAGGTGTAGATAAAAAGCGAGTAAGTAGTTTTACATAATAACTTTGCTGAAAATAATGCATGCAATATTCATGTAATTCACTGGCTTCTTGGAACATTGACATCAATATAAAAGGAGCTAGGAGATCTTAATGAAATATTGCATCAATAGAAGAAATAAACACAGAGCTCTGATGTATCAAACATCCACACAAGCCCTCAGTATTGAAGAATGGTTTCTAGGGGTACCAGAAGCTGCAAAGTACATGTTGCAGCCCCATGATTACACTACAGAGAGTGACATCTCCTCTCTATAAACATGCAACAAAACACAAAGGCATCAGATCTACCAGCACAGGCCACATACAGCTGAATCCTGCAATCTAATCTGCACCATGACCATTAGATGTGACATCAGGTGAATGTAACATGCTCCTATACAATCTATTACCTGACCATAGCCCTCTGTACATTGTCACTGTAGGTAATAGTCGTGCTACCATTGTTAGATGTTACCCCATCCAGGCCAGCAGCGTACATACACCAACCTGAGCCGCTCGAATGTCCTGTGCACAGCAGATCCTTCACTCCCTCTGGGCTCTCATGCTGCTCATTTCCAGGTAGATTATTCCAGCACCTTCATCCACCAATCAGACGCCTCTTCCTCGCTGACGTCACCTCCTGTGCCGCTTTCTACACGTCTGTGTATATATTGCTTGCTGTAACTATGGACGGCTGTATTCTGCTATTCTGTATATTACATCAATAGTAATAGGAGTGATACGTGGCAGCAGAAGCAAGAACTATGTCCGTATAAAAAAAAAATACAATTATGTTTTCATTGAGTCCCAATGTTGAACAAATCTAAATAGGTACTTTGGTGCCCTCTGCTGGTCATAATATGTTAAAGCGTACCTAAACTCAACCCATGCTTACATGCAACACCCTTAGCGCCTTCCCTTTCTGTCTTGATTGCTGCGCACAATGCCTCCTGGGATACCTATGTCACACATCTAGGAAAGCTCTTGGCTGCTCCTTCTGCGCATGCCCTGATTTTGGACATGCCCAGAAGGATCCCTTTCTTTAATGGAAGAACTGCAGAAATGGAAGAAATGCATGGGCAGTGAGATCTGCAATCTTTTTCCCTATGTGCGTAATTTGATCTCACACCTGTGCAGCGAGAGAACGGGCAATGTAGGAAGATGAACTCGAAAGAAGAGAGAAGATGTCAGCACTTGGCCCTTCCTCTGGGCTGGGCTGAAGACAGATACCGGGATGATGTGGGACCCAAACAAATCTACCAACAGATCTGGGGGATTTTTTATGTGTATTTTTTATTTTTGGTTTAGTTCCGCTTTAAGCAATGCAGCAGGTCTTAGCCTTTCATGCTTTTCCTGTATTTCTCAGTGTGCAAAAAGTGCATTGTCAGGTAACAAAAGCAATCCTCTTTGGTATTTTTGGATACAGTTTTTGAATCCTGTTCATTAATAAAAGAGAACGCCATCGTAAAGTTTTGGTAGGGGGATTAGGAAGCAGTATCTTACATAAGGTATACTTTCATTTAAAATGAATCTCTCTTAGCATAAAGAGAACACAGGATCAGAAATTAAATTGTAATTTACCTGAAATACTGGCCGCTGCATTTGTCTGTTACGCTTATTTTGCCTGTTTATTTCCTTTTTTTACCTTGATATTTATGCTAGCAAGACGTTTCCTGTTCTATGGTGACAACACACATGGACCAAACCTCTGTGGAGGAGCAGCTTTTTCATTATGCTGCATACTGGATTACAAGCTAACCTGATAGACAGGGGATTAAGCCCGCGTTCATAGGTGAAGCAAAGAGTAGACCACATAGTAAGCAGGAATTGTGTACCCACTCATATGACTGGATTCAGGAGCACTGATTTTAATAAACAAAATAGTTAAGTATATCTAAACTAGTTTTTAAGAAATGTCTAACTTTTACAAACAAGCACCCCGTTTGTTAAGTGAGAGTGATAATAGCTTTGTGGTTTGTATTAAATGGGTAATGGCTGCCTCACAATTATCTTTATGCTGGCATGCTGCTTAAACATGATATAAACATTGTCTAGGCACATTCACATATACCTAATAATTGACTTGCTGTTGGTTTTCTAGCACTTAAAGGGCATGTTGCTCCATACATTTCATACAACTTTTCAATTATCGTACCTGTAAATAGTGAATAAATAATATATTTTAAATCAACAATGTGTTTAAATGAAGCAGAAACATGAAATAACCCATAAAAGAAACTTTATTCTTGTAAAACCATGCATTTCTAAGCAAGAAAAAGGAGATAAACGTTTTGAATACAATTTGTGGATAATAAGTTTTATCTCATAACTTCAGCCATTTCTCTGGCCATTGTTCTTTACAATAGGATATTCTTAGCTGACCTTTCTAGATTCATTATGTAGCCGGTGACAGGGAAAAATAATTCCCATCTGTAAATCTGATTGGACTGGTAGAAAGGAAATTTAGATAAATTTGAATGAATATTGGAACTGTACTCTGACCTTAAACGCTATCATTAAAAGTGATGTGGCCCTATTCACATAGCTTTATCATTTACACAGATTAGGCAGAATTCCTCTACAGCAGGGGTGCCCAACATGTGGATCATGATCTACTGGTAGATCCTAAAAGCAATACGAGTGGATCGAGGAGCCCTGCCTTTTAAAAATAAACCGCGCACAAGTTTTATTAAGTCCAAATACCGTTCAATCATGACTGAGATCATTTGAAAGTCTGTTTGACGCTGGCTACCAGCAACTACTATCTTACTACTGTATGCAACTTTGGCTGACTTTATTCAGTTTAGGACGTCATTGGAGTAAGGTAATGGCCAAAAATGTACAGAATTGTATTGTGCCATACATGTTCATGTTGTTATGCAAGGTAAACAATTCATATTTGAAATATAATGTATACTCGGTATACATATAAATAAATATATTTTAAGCATTTTTATTGTTGGTAGATCATTTTGATTTGGTCATTTTAAAAGTAGTTCGCAAGCCAAAAAAGTGTGGGCACCCCTGCTCTACAGTATATCTCATTCCACCAAATTTCTCTGTTTATTCTATGTATTTAAATCTAACACACTAGGGTGGGCATCCTTATTTTAAGTTAATTTTAAATCAAGGGGTCGGCAAAATTTTTATCACCACTAGGCCATTTCAGGGGTGGGTGGAAGCACACTAGGCCGGAGTCCCGCGCTAATGGCTCCGCCCACCACCAGGGAACGCCCCCTGAAGTGAAATCCTTCTCCTCGGTATGTATTGCGGAGGAGAGGGATTTCCCTTCATGAAGCGTTCCCTATTTATGGCCAGCCACGATAAATAGGGGAGCCACAGCAAAGAGGCGGCTCCGGAGCTCAGGTGGCTCTGGCCCTGGTAGTCCGGCCGCCCCCTGGCTGATCCAGAGCCGCAGGTTGACGGACAGCATTAGGTTGAATCGTCCAGGGGGCGTTAGGCCGGAACGAACTACCGGCTAGTCAGTATCTGGCCTAAAGGCTGAAGTTTGCCGACCCTTGCTTTAAATACTAATAACTTAATATTTTCAGTTAACCCAATGAAATTTGAAAATCCCAGTCACCGTGCTAAACAAAGCTTGCATTAAA